>NW_015548309.1:571866-583622 GCF_001515605.1 Sinocyclocheilus anshuiensis | reverse complement strand
ATTTTCATTTTTAATTCAGTGATTTTAACTTTTAATTTAGTTATTTTAATGTTTTAAAGAGCAATTTTAGATTGTAATGTTCTAATGTTCTGCTATCTGTTCTGCAAAATATAAAAGATACAGCTGTTATAAAACCAAAGAGAAAGGCTGCATGGCTAGAAACTGTAAAAAAAAAAAAAAAAAGTTGAATAATAGTATGTGAGAGTGGTAATATCATTGTGTTCTGAGTCAGACTAACTGAAATAAGCCTGGCTTATTTGGTTAACTTGTTTTATGAAACAGGCCTCGAGGCATTAAAAGCGATTAAATTTTCTCCATTGCATTGAATCGCATTGTGTTGAATCGAATCGAATCGAAATTGGATCGCACTGCATCGTAATGGGGTGAATCGTTTCGTATTTCATTGGTAGCTGATTCATATGTATCTTCAATGTATCGTATCGTTGGCTATGCATCGAGATGCGTATCGTATCGGCCTGAGTCATGAGATGCACATCCCTAATATACAGAGTCGGTTGGTACTGGCTCCATTGAGATATTTGTTCCTTAAAGCAGTGCTTTCCTCTGGTCCAATCTGCTCCATTACTCATGCTGAAAAACAGCACAGTGGAAGCATCCGCAGCCACAGCTATGCCATATTTACCAGGCTGATTAGATTAAATAAGCACCCGTTAGTTGCTGCAGCACTCTGAGATCGATATGCACATCTACCAGTGCCAATACATGGGCTTAGCAGCAGCCAAACTATATCTGACAAAGTGGAAACAAACAAAGAAAGAAAGAAAGAAATTATTTGTTTTTTTTTCTTGGTGAGGCACTTAGGGGTGTCTGGAAGCACACAGCGGGGGGTACGTACACACACACACACACACACACACACACACACACACCTGTAGTATATGCCTTTTTATATTTCTTTTTCACAGCTCTGAATAGTAGCAAATAGCATGTTTTATTTTAAGGATTCTTTTTTTTCTGATCAAATTAATGTCATGTCATTAATGCCTCTATCATCTATCTATACATTTGTCTGTCTGGCTGGCTTTCTCTCTCTTTCTCTAACTATCCATCTGTCCATCTCTGTCCATTTGTCTGGCTGTTTGTCTATATCCATCTGTATGGCTCTCTCACTCTCTGTCCTTTCATTTGTCTGACTGTCTCTCTCTCTATTTATCTATTCATCTGTTTGATTGTCTATCTGTATGTCTGTTTGTTTGTTTGTTTCTCTCTATCTGTCTGGATGCCTCTATCCATCTGGCTGTCTCTCTGTTTATTTGCTATCTATTGGTGTATCTGTCCATCCATATTGTCTGGCTGTCTCTCTCTATCCATCTGTCTGGTTGTCTCCATTTATTCTCTCTGGCTGTCTATCTGTTCGTCTGGCTTTTTGTCTTTCTATCTGTCTGACTGTCTGTCTATCTTTTTAGCTGCCTCTCTATCCGTCCATCAGTCTGTCTATCTGTCTGATGTCTATCTGACGTTCTCTCTGTCTATCCATCTGTCTGTCTCTGTCTCTGTCTATCCATTTATCCTGACTCTCTGTCTTGCTTTATGTTTCCATTTTCATCTGTCTGACTGTCTGCCTGTCTGTCTGTCTGTCCTGTCTGGCTGTCTATCTCTCTGTCTGTTTGATGGTCTGTCTCTCTATCCATCTGTCAGTCTGACATCTATTCAGCCTGTCTCTCCATCTGGCTGTCTAATTCTCTATCCTTCTGTCTAGTTGTCTCTCTTTCAGTCTAGTTGTATTTGTCGATTTCTGTATCTTTCTCTCTGTGTCTGACTGGCTGTCTATCTAATCCATCTGTCTGTCCCTCACTCTCTTCCTATCCATCTATCTTTAAGTTTCTGTCTTCAAATGAAACCTCTGTCTTTCTTAGCATTCTCCATCATGTTTATCTCTCTGTCGAGCGACACTGCTGAGCTGCTGCTATTGTGGAGAATTTTGATGATTATTGTATGACAGCTCCCCGACACTCTGCCCTATTTCACACCCAGCATGAGACCCTCCTGTTGCCGGGTTCGAGATGTGGTCTTTCAGATTAACAGAACCCACAGCATCTAGAGCATCTCAATAGGGCAGTATCTCAGCAGGAGAGCCAGACATGCCTTTTCCTATGTCTGCATTAACAATGAGGCCTGACCCAAAATCCATCTGTGGAGGTGAGCCCTGCTCCTAGAGCCCATCATGAGGGGGTTGGCACTTTGAAGCAAGTGGGTTTTTTTTTTTTTTTCAGATGAAGACTGCTCGTGAGGGTACCTGCCCTTACTCCACTGCTTGGTGTTATCGAATGCAATATTCTATGATATCAGGAAGTAGATGGTGTGGAGTGTAGTGTGGTCTAATGAGGGAACATGAGCCAGCTAGACATTTTCAAAGAGAATTTGTAAATCAGGAGCTTTCTGACAAGAACTGAAATATAGGAAGAGTTCCTTCTGATTCTGAGTGGGCAGAAACAGGAATGTGTCTGACAATAACAGCACATCATTACCACTACAGGTTTACCACAGTAGCTTCAAAACCTAGTGAGCTGCCTACATAGAAAGCAGCCTTTTGAGATGGCATCTAATTATTGTGAGTGACTAATTTGAAACACTCTATTTAGGGAGCAGCTCTATCCCAGATACCAAATTATATAAAAGTTATAGTTATAAAACCATTGTTGGAACATTGTTTTGACATGTTTCTAAAATATTGAAATGTCCAGTTTTCCTGTTGGTTATGTTAAAGGTTACAAAAATGGTAAGACTTTAGTTTAGGGAACAATTCTCACTTTTAACTGGTTGCTTATTAACATGCATATTACTAGCTGTAACAAACTCCACCGAGGCGAGCTGGATGTAGAACCCGAGTGCAGTTTATTATCTTCAATAGTTTGAAATACTGTCTTTGTAGGCAATGTTTTTAGGTAACTGCAAAAGAGTCTGGAAAATTGCTCAATGTGTTTCCAAGCAACTGCTTGACAATCATAGTCTTGGCCTCCACTTTTTCATCTCACACCTACAAATGGTTTTGTAATTTTCTGAATACAAGTTGTATGGCCATCTTTGACCAAGGGAGAAATTGTGATTGCAGAGAGATCCTGCAGGCCATCTCAGCATTGTTCAGGTATGCTTTGAGTGAAATTTTAAAGCCTTGCAAGCTTATTGACAGCTTAAAAATTTTGTTTGTAGCAGTGCACGGACACAGCTGAGGGGGTTTGGTGTGAGAGAGACCACATTGTGAATTTTGTAGCTAGATTAAAAGGCAGGATGTTTTGGTTGTGTGTAGTTACTGCTGTCTCCAGCCCTCGCTTTTGGGCTACACATTCTCCTCCGACTACAGGTGTGCTTTCTAATTCTCTGTTTCTGCCTCGTCCTCTTGGCTGCCTGCGGGATCAATTACCTGGCCCACTCACATACTGGAGAATCCAGACATCCGAAATGGGTTATATTGGGTTTCAGCAGTTATTGCCGCGACTGACAATGCTTTAATCAATGTGTTTTTATGTATGTGTGTATATGCACTCCGAGATGGCTGAGCTGATAAATAATGGATGGCCGACCTGGTAAATAATGCCAGATGGTCTGTTTAATGACAATATACCTCAGCAGGTCTATTTAAGTCGATATAAGCAGGGTTCTAGGGGACTTGCTCTAAATTGGTTAATAAATATGTGGGAGGCATGCTGTAATTGGACGGTCAGTATGATTTGTGTGTTAACTGCTGAATGTCTGAGTCAGCTGCTTTAACTGGTTAGTTGGAGCGTGGGTCACGCTCTGCAATTGGCCGGTTGTTATGTGGGATGTGTGCTCTAATTGGCTCGTCAGGTTTGGTTGTAATTGGCTAGTTTGATTTCTTGTGATGGCCTCATTTTCAGAGATCAGAGTATCAGTACAAACGCATAGCGACATGCTAAAAAACATTTGTAACACCACTCTCAACACCATAGTGTTTTTCAGATACTATAAAACTTTAGTTGAATTATTTATTAATTTATTTTTTAATATGATGTCAGATTTGCACCCGTCACACTTTAAGCGTTTGTTTAGTGTGTTCATCTGTAATAATTTAAGAGCACTTTTTGTGGTCTGCTACTAAATCAGTGTGAAGTTATGTAAACTAGATTGGAAGAAAGGAAAGAATATTCACAAATAATTTCCAGAAACTTCTATAGTCCTTAATTCCTTGTCAGTCATGAGCCCCATCCTGACCTGTGTTTTTTCTTTCTTTTCTGAAGCATAGTTAAATTAAATTGCAAGGCAGAAGTGTTGCAGGCAGTCATCTGTGCTCATCAGGGTCATGTGAAAATGAGGAGGATGATGGATTAAAAGGATAGCTGTGGCCTGAGGGAACATTTCTTTAAGTGCCATTCTGACCAATCAGAATTCAGCTCTCAGAGCAATTTATAACAGCATATGTGTGGAAGTGTCTCAGATTTTTTAGTGATCTATCTACAGTATGATGAAGGACAATGCACAGTTGTTCTTGTGGTGTTGTTTCTCTCCTCTCATGGGTAACCACACTCCCCATGTATGTTTTTCAATTAGCACCACATCAGTCATGGTCATGGTGTCCTTACGCATGCTGTCTGTCTGCTGTCACTGGCTCTCTGACAGCTCTGACTGCATGACTCCGGTGTGACTGTGCGTTTGCTTATGCAGAGCCTGTCAACAGCAGCGCTCTGAGACACTCACTTCACATAAAGCCGAGAGGAGAGATATGACAGTAAACTCTGAGGTGTTCTTTCCTGCGCTCTGTTTTGAAACTCATGTTTATGACATGACAAGAAAAACTCTCAAGACAGCAAAATTCTCACTGAGTTCCTTTGTATCTTTTTTTCTTTCCGTAATGGGTTATTTTCATTCTGAGCAGAGTGATTCCGGAGCGTGTATGTGTGTGTCATGGCCTCCTGGACTCCGGGACTGATCAAACCTTGTTTATTCGGGTCTGAAAGTCCCCTGACAGGTTGCGATTCTCTTTGTCACTTTGACAGGATTGTGCTCCACAGGCTGTTCAGGGCGACAGGTCTTTGATTCTCAGTGCCATATGGCACTCACAATCAGATAAACTACACTACCCACAACCTCTCTGTGTGTCAGCCTGACTCACGGTTATGGCTAATTGCCTTTCAAACACGGAGGGAAATTAAAGGACATTAAAAAAAAACTCATAATAGACACATACAGCACTACTTGACATTAACAAAATGGTACTACGGAACTACCATGGCATTTTTTTTTTAACATGTATGCTAAAAAAATATTATAATGGTACCATGGAAATATAATTATTTGATTGATTGATTGATTGCTTGCTTGCTACGGCCACTTTTAATTTGTCAACTGAATTTCCAATGGTGGACGTACATCCGTCATAGGAAATTCTATGTACATATTTATTTATTTAGAACTTAATAATATTAACTATTATTATTAATAAACTACTACTACCACTACTAATATCAATGATAATATTTTAAAAATATTATTTATATAATTTATATAAGTTCTATAAATATTATTTAATAATAATAATAATAATAAATATGTGGGCTAAACTTGTCTTGCTGAGGCTAATTTCATGTCTAGCATTTTATGTGTCTTAAAACACTTGTTGGAATTGACACACAAAAATATCAAATTATATTTGTCTTTATTTTCATATATCATATCAAGCTCTTCACTGACACTGTTGTCTTTTTTTTTAATTGTGGTTTATTTTTAAACCATGTTGATTATGATGGATTTTTTTTAAGGTAATTGGACAAGGATAAAACAATAAAATATAGAATAAATATAAAGTCAGTGTTTGTGTGAGAGCTTTAATAGGATTTCATTTAACAAAATTTAAAAAATCATAATTCGATCTCTGTGTCCCAAGCTGAAGTTGAAGAAGCATTTATATTGTATATCAAAAGACCAGGGTCGATGTATGTTCCTAGGCTTCTTCCTCATTGACCTGAACATCTTAGGGAGTTTTCGCTCACCATTGTCACAGAGTCTTTTTTTTAGAAAGGAAGGGAGACCAATAGAGGAGGCAAGAGGAGCAGTGAGGGGAGGAATGAGGGATTAAAGAAGAAAACAAGGATATTGGATGGTGTTAAAGGGCTTACAATACAGTTCAGATAAAATCGACAAAATCCCTGTGTGCTTGAACATGCTCATTCATGTGAGAAGTAAAGAACAAAACATTAAGTGGAAGGAAAGATAGAGAGTGAGAAAGTGGAGGCGGACTGGGACCTTACTACTATAACCGAAAATAATCATTGCTCGTTTCGGCCCCATCTCACTCCTTCATCTCTCAGGCCATTAGCGGAGCTGCCATAATGAATGTGTTTTATTTATCACAGAGACAGTGCTTAACTTCATCCCTGATGAGGACGATCCCACTCACCTTCAGACACCTCCACTCACACTGCCGCTAATTCACAGCGATGCTAAATGCCACTAGCCCATCCTCAGTGTCATTAGAGTGAGCGTCTCAGGTCTGACTGGCTCTATAGTTAGCATGGAATGAGCCATTGCTTAGTTTCATAGAGCCAGACTTGGACTATTGGTGTGAAGTTCACTTTTCAGCATATTCTAGTCAGGTAATGCCAAATTAGACGAGAAATTCAAATGAAAACAGTCAGCTGCTTATGTAAGGAGACCTCCAAAAACAAGCTCTACTATAGAACAGCGGCTAGTTACCGTTAGCTGTGCTGTGGTTTTATTGTCAACAAAGAACTAAACATTTGCTAACGTTTTTTTTTTTTCATGTCATGTATGAAATGTAAAGAAAAATAAAATAATAATAATTAATTGATTCAATTTGGTTCTTTTCATTCATTCATTCATTCATTCATTCATTCAATTTGGTGTTTTTCATTTGGTACATTCAATCATTTCGTTCGTTCATTCATTCATTTTGTTCATTTTGTTCATTCATTCGGTACATTCATTCTCTTCATTGATTTTTTTTTTTCATTCCATATGGTAGATTCTTTAATTTTATTCTGTTTATTCATTCATTTCAGTCGGTTCATTCATTTGGCTCATTCATTCAGTTCTTCCGGATCTATTAATTTCGTTCATTTGCTAAGGTTTTTTCATGTTGTGTATAGGAACCTTGACTAATTTTTGGATTTTATTCGGTAAAAGTGAGTGTTTATTAACATTTTGACATCATACAATGACATCTAATAGCTTTGTAGTAGTTTGACAGATAAGTCTCCTAACATCCCATCATTTGCTCAGCAAGTTCTATTTTCATGTAAAGTAGAAACTGGCTCGTTTTTTTTGCATTTTATTTGTTTAAAAGTGAGTGATTTCCTTGAGTGCTACTGTGATCATATGACATCATACAATGACATCTCTATCATTAGCTTTGTAGAAGTTTATCGACAAAAGTCTCCCAGCATCCAGTAATTTGCTAAACAATCATGTCAAGTAGGAACTTTTGCTTTTTATTCACTTCAGTTGAATGTTTATCATTAACCTTCGGAGTGCTGCCATGCTGGAAATTTGACTTCAAGTTGCATTTTATTAAAGTTGTCCAAGTAGAAAGTTGGAAATTCTGTTTTTTTTAATGATTAAAATGGAAGTTGGTTGTTTTAAATGGCACAACATTGGCAGCATTGTTGCCTTGAGGCATTAGCATTGTTGCTTAATGTTTAGGGCTGTTGTCAATTACAAAAGTACATATTTGCAATGCCAGTGTTTGTTTACAATCTCTACTCTGAATAAATCTATATGTGTCACGAGTGTGTTGACAAGGTTTCCAAGTTTGAATGTCATTGTTTCTGCTTCTGATAAGCGCATTCACGTGAATTGTGTATATACAGTGGGTACGGAAAGTATTCAGACCCCGCAAAGGGTCTGAATACTTAGGACCATGTGATATTTCAGTTTTTATTTTTTAATAAATCTGCAAAAATGTCAACGATTCTGTGTTTTTCTGTCAATATGGGGTGCTGTGTGTACATTAATGAGGAAAAAAAATTAAGTTAAATGATTTTAGCAAATGGCTGCAATATAACAAAGAGTGAAAAATTGAAGGGGGTCTGAATACTTTCCGTACCCACTGTACATTTGTGTGGATAACCAATGATGTATTCCAGTCCATAGTATTACCTCAAGGGTTTAATGCGTGCTCTTATTTTGTTTAGTCACACTTGGATAAGCAGCTCACACTTGATTGTCCTTATACACATACACACATTTTGTGTGTGTGTCTGTGTGACAGATCTCTCTTTTTCTCTACACGTATTGCTGTTTGCTTACTCAAGTCAGAAGCTTGAATTAGACACAGCTGACTTTAGAGGGCTGTACAAAGTCCACATATTAAATCAATATAATTATCTGAAGCAAGCGTGAATGTGGAGCAGCTCTTCTGTGCAGACTTCAGATCATGGACACTATATATGGAATGGCGTCAGCCGCCATTAAAGCACTGTCTAATTCGGCTTTTTCCTCACCCAAGTTTGCAGTTTGGGACAGGAGAGGTTTGGCCACCATCTTTTACAAAATTAATTTAGTTTGTTTAGTTTCATTTAATTTAATTTAGCTTCGTTTCGTTTCGTTTTGTTCCGTTCTTTTCTGGACAAATATTCATTTCATTTGGTACATTCATTTCATTCATTCAATTTGGTTCATTTGTTAATTTCATTCGGTACATTGACATTCCTTCCTTCCTTCCTTCCTTCCTTCATTTTGTTTGTTTGTTCATTTATTTGTTCATTCGTTAATTTCAGTTCATTCATTTAAGTTGGTTGGTTTGTTCATTCGTTCAGTTCATTGATTCTTTCATTAGTTTCATTCAGTTAATTAATTTTGTCATTCATTTAATTTAGTAGATTCACTCATTTTTTTTAGTTTGTTCGTTCGTTCATTCAGTTTAATCATTCATTTAATTTGGTTCATTCATTCATATCATTGGGTTCTTTCTTTCTTTCTCTCTCTCTCTCTCTCTCTCTCTCTCCCCCTTCCTTCCTTCCTTCCTTCCTTCCTTCATTCATTCCTTAATTCTAATTTAATTTTGACTTTAAAGGAACAGTTCAGAAAAATATGAGAATTTTTTAAAATTCCACTCATGTTGTTCCGGTCCCATACTTTCTTTTCTCTGGGAAACACAAATAAGATATTTAGCAGAATGTCCATTATTAACTGAATGCTAATTTATATAAACACCAATAAGGGCAAAAAAAAAAAAAAAAGACTTGTGTATTCCAGGTCTTTTGAAGTCAAGTGAAACCTTAATAATCTTTCCCTCTACTGGGGCTCTCAGAAGAGAAGAAAAAAAAAAACAAGTTTTGAAAGACGTGGTGAGAAAATGACATTTTTAATTGGATTTTTTTATTTTTTTGGATTTAGTTCTAATTTTGAAACAATATAGAGAGAGGAATGGAAACCAAAAAAAAATAGATTGAGGGAATTGGAAACAAAATGAGTGAGGGGGGTTTCAAATGGTCATGGGTAGATGGAGCAGGTGGAAAGAAGGACAGAACAGTGAACTTTGGAGAAAGCAGAAGGATGGGGAGATAAATAGAGTCATAATTTGAAAAGCCACCTGTAGTTTGGATTGAATCAGTCACCTGGAGAGCTCACTGCAGGTAGTGGGTGCTGGTCTACAAATGAAGGGAAAGAAGAACACCATTAGAGAAGATGAATCACCTGTGTATTTATGACACTCTTCATACTAAACATAGGTGACTTGCATTCTCCTGTCTGGGCTACACCTGTGCTCTGAATTAGCACCGAGCTAAAGATCAGACAAACTGATAATCCCTTCAGCGTCATGACCCATTACGGCAAACACCATCCATCATACACCACCTGCTCCACCTTTTCAAGTTTGGGAGGTAGGGGAAAGGCTCATTCGCTTAGACCACAGCCTGTTACAGAGAGCCGGCACATGTGAGGGCCGTTTCATAGGGCCACAGGTCTTGAGTGCACTGACAGGCCAATTACTCCAATTCCTGGAGTCGAGAGCCGCTGTTTACTAAACCTAAGTTATGGAAGCATATAGGTAGCGAAATTCAATTTAAAATGCAATATGCAAAATGGCAATGCAATATTCAAAATGGCAACGCAATATTCAAAATGGCATTGTATTTCTGTATTTAAATTTACATTTTCCATTACCCATACGTGCAAAGTTTGGTGCAAAAGTAAAATGAAAATGAAATTATATAATTTACATTTGCCATTTCCAACAGTAGTCTTAATATGTAAATTGCATGCAAATTTGAACGCTTTATAAGTTGCGAAATGAAAATAAAAATATATAACACAAATTGATTTGATATGTGTAACATGTTCAAGCAGAAATGGTAGCAAAATGATAATTTAAATGCTATTTGTCCTAAATGCATTTAGACTAACAGTTAGAACACTTAGGATTGCATTTTCACCATGACGCCGTGGGATATTTGTAGCAAAATTCAATTTGAAAATGCATTTCGAGCTGACCACGCCCACCCTCCGTCAATCATTGCTTCAAGGCAGGGATTGGCGGAAGCGTGGTACGTTTGGATCGTTTGATAAAAACCAAAAAGGGCAAAAAAAAAAAAAAAAGACTTGTGTATTCCAGGTCTTTTGAAGTCAAGTGAAACCTTAATAATCTTTCCCTCTACTGGGGCTCTCAGAAGAGAAGAAAAAAAAAAACAAGTTTTGAAAGACGTGGTGAGAAAATGACATTTTTAATTGGATTTTTTTATTTTTTTGGATTTAGTTCTAATTTTGAAACAATATAGAGAGAGGAATGGAAACCAAAAAAAAATAGATTGAGGGAATTGGAAACAAAATGAGTGAGGGGGGTTTCAAATGGTCATGGGTAGATGGAGCAGGTGGAAAGAAGGACAGAACAGTGAACTTTGGAGAAAGCAGAAGGATGGGGAGATAAATAGAGTCATAATTTGAAAAGCCACCTGTAGTTTGGATTGAATCAGTCACCTGGAGAGCTCACTGCAGGTAGTGGGTGCTGGTCTACAAATGAAGGGAAAGAAGAACACCATTAGAGAAGATGAATCACCTGTGTATTTATGACACTCTTCATACTAAACATAGGTGACTTGCATTCTCCTGTCTGGGCTACACCTGTGCTCTGAATTAGCACCGAGCTAAAGATCAGACAAACTGATAATCCCTTCAGCGTCATGACCCATTACGGCAAACACCATCCATCATACACCACCTGCTCCACCTTTTCAAGTTTGGGAGGTAGGGGAAAGGCTCATTCGCTTAGACCACAGCCTGTTACAGAGAGCCGGCACATGTGAGGGCCGTTTCATAGGGCCACAGGTCTTGAGTGCACTGACAGGCCAATTACTCCAATTCCTGGAGTCGAGAGCCGCTGTTTACTAAACCTAAGTTATGGAAGCATATAGGTAGCGAAATTCAATTTAAAATGCAATATGCAAAATGGCAATGCAATATTCAAAATGGCAACGCAATATTCAAAATGGCATTGTATTTCTGTATTTAAATTTACATTTTCCATTACCCATACGTGCAAAGTTTGGTGCAAAAGTAAAATGAAAATGAAATTATATAATTTACATTTGCCATTTCCAACAGTTGAATTCACTGGCAGATGAAGTGGAGCGTGAACAGAGAAATATATGAAGCGTATTCCATGCTAAAATCAAACGTTCGACCGACCGACCGACTGATCGAACGTCTAACTGAACGTCTTGAGCTTTGAGCGTCTTACACTGTGGGTGACTCACGTGACGTCAGCGTCTTGAAATTAGCTGGTGTTTAAACATTTAAGGAGCCAAGCTGCTGTGTAAAGATTA
>NW_015548309.1:570871-571856 GCF_001515605.1 Sinocyclocheilus anshuiensis | reverse complement strand
CCATTTTGCATATTTCATTGCCATTTTGCATATTGCATTTTAAATTGAATTTCGCTACCTATATGCTTCCATACTAAGTCAGATTTCACACCAGCTAATTGCAAACACTCTTCTCCTCTAGTGCATGGAGAGACTTTATTATTTAAAAAAAAACATTTTACTCTGAAGTCAGTTGCAAATGTTAATCAAGGTTTCTTCAACAAAAACATTATTTAGTGATTGTTTTCATGTGCCCATTTCAGCCTAAAATCCTTTTAAGAATTGTGTGTATATATTATAACACAAATGTAATTTCCCCCCCTTATTTTCCAGTTAAAATATCAACAATTTTGGAACAAGATATTTTCTAACTTATAAACAAAAGGAAAAAATCTGCCATGCAGTAAGACATTGCGAAGACTTAATTTGTTGTTTCTCAATCACGTGTCTTGTTTTAAGGACGTGTAGATATTTTTAGTGGGATTTTAATGGGAAGTGTCAAAAATTGGACTAATTTAATTACACAACTAATTAGAAACTCAAGTATTTTTTGACCTATTCTTATATGTGTGGCAGTAAGTGGTCAGGAGTTTGAAAATTACCAATAATAAGAGAAATCCTATAGTCGACTACGCCACCCGGAATACACCGGGACATAACAGCCCTAAGCAAAGGGACACAGGTTCGTTGCCAAAGGCAGGGTGAGCATAAGGATAGACAGAAACAAAAATCACTTTATTAACATACAATTAATAAAAACACATACGACAATTCACAAGGTCTCAATACATCACACGTCTTTACCAGTAACTTACAAAACAAAGTACAATACAATAAGATAACGAAATAAAGAGGGAGGTGGCCAGCAAAGACCCTCAGATTTCTACCCCACACTCAATACCCATGACACACACTCGTGAAAAATAAAAAATATTAAACACAGCACTCCATGTGGACACGCAGTACAAGGTACCATGGCCAACCCCTCCCACCTAAATCCACGCAC
>NW_015548309.1:562628-570724 GCF_001515605.1 Sinocyclocheilus anshuiensis | reverse complement strand
AACATCACACGTCTTTACCAGTAACTTACAAAACAAGTACAATACAATAAGACAACAAAATAAAGAGGGAGGTGGCCAGCAAAGATCCTCAGATTTCTACCCCACACTCACTACTCATGACACACACACACTCCTATTAAACAAAATATTAAACACAGCACTCCATGTGGACACGCAGTACAAGGTACCATGGCCAACCCCTCCCACCTAAATCCACGCACAAAACAATACAAAATATAACAGACGGACCCAGATGAATTCCAGACAGAACAAAACAGAGTAGAGCAGAGCAGAAGTGCAGTCAGTTACTTGAGGTTCGTTAGGCTTCAATTAAGATCATTGGAAACCCCTGGACGTGCAATCAATCCTGCTGGACATTAAACAAAAGTTGCGCATAAAAACAAACTTTAAACTACCCATACCTACCAAGAAAACAGTACAATGCTGCAATACACATGGTCGGTCACCACGCAGGATTACAGCTACTTGCAGGCCCATATCTAAAAACAAACAAGGTAATAAGCCTCTCTGTTTAACAGGCAAAAAGGCATTTTTAAAACGGGGACAAACCTGAAAACTGGCCAACAGCCAGCACACGAAAGACAGAAGGATAACCCAACTGCTAGCACTCATTCAAAGCGCCACATGTCACAAAGGGGCGGTACCAAGGATGATGCATCCCAAGCAACCAAACACTTCCCCCTTTTATATGCACAACACAGGCACTAATTGGCTCATGAAACTTACCAACTGACCAATCATGATAAAGTACAAACACTGATAGGTTCACCTGTTTGGGTAACGCCAGCCAATCATACTGGGTCTATACCTCACTCTGCTACATTCGCATTGGAAGCATATGTAAACTATCTTTTCTGTGTGCAAAAGTTTGGTGACCTTTGACCTACAAATTTGCATGGTGAAAAGGCTTCACCAAAATAGCAGTGGTTCTCAACTGGGCCATGAGCACAGCAGTAGAAAAATACAATGCTAAATGCAAATATCAGAATGTAAAATTACATAAATAGATCTATTAACTTTTAAAAGGAGAATATTTTATTTGATTTTATTTTCAATTGAACACCTGAGAATGAACTCCCTTGAAACTTGAGCAGGACATTTGCATTTACTGTCTATGTATGTTATAATTTGTCACTGTTTTGTATTTAATATCATTTATAATATTAGGTGTTTTATGTCCCTTCCACTTATCTTGAAAATATTATATGGGTTCTCACATGAATGACATGCTGTGGAGAACCATCTCTCATTACATCGTAGGCCCATTCGACTCACACAGCTTTTTCTTGCTCACGTTTAAACCCCTCATGGTGTGAAACTGTATAAATTACACCTTGCCAGAATTCAACAACTTTGATTAATTTTCCAATAGTGCAGAAAGAAAATAAGAAAAACAAATCGTTAAAATGATGGCTCCCGCCCATGAAGGGGTGGGTCTATGTGTTGGCTGGAGGTATGACATTTGAAATAGTGATATTTCAGCATCTCACTCATAACTTGGGCTGACCGTGGGCCGCAGATCCATATTGATCCATCAGCTGCCTGTTTTTCATCGGCTGTAATGAAGCTTGGTCACCTTGCAGCATAGCATACTAATGCTTCTTCCTGTTTTCATGACACAAACATCTTATTTTTCTTCTCCACCTCAATGCAAAAGCAATCTTTGCAATGTTTTTTCTTGTTTGTATTTTGATTTTAATGTGCAATGATGCATCAGAGAATAATGTAATATGTTTTAAATGTTGAAATATGTCCAATCACATTTTAATGTAAGTCATCACAAACACTTTCCTTATATCATCTTTTTTAAGATAATGATTAAAAAAGTTTAAACTGGTAAAATAGGAGAAGTGGACTCTATAGAACATTATATAATAGACCATAGAACGGTTATTTATTTATTCATTTACTAATTTATGCATTTATGTATGCATTTATGAATTTTTGCATTTATGCATTTTTATGCTATTTATACAATTTGTTAATGCATCAAATATGTATTTATGCTATGCCCCAACAAACACCTATACCCTAGCTACCACATTAAAAACCTAAAATGACAACACTGTAGCTACAGCATAGCAACACCCTATATAGCAGCTACCCAAAAAATATTGTTATTTATTTACTATTAATTATATACTTTATAATAGAGGCCACACATCAGTTTGCTTTGAAGATGTTAAACTTCTTTTTATTTAATTGGTGATCTATATATAATACATGGTATTTTATACTTTATGCTACAGTGACTTTGTCATTAATTTCATATTATACTGTTGATTCTTACTCTGTTATATCAGTATTTCATGAGTAGTTTTTTCTCTTAAGGGCGATATCTACACAGTCTTGTATATTGTCTTATTTCCCTCTCCTTGTTGAATACTTTTTCTTTTTTCTTTGAATCAAGTGTTGTGATCCATGTTAGAGCTGTCTGGTTTTGTTCAAGGCTTGGAGCTCTTCATTGAAGTTTTTGAAATCCTTTAGAAAATGAATTAGAAAAATACTGAAATCAAGGCTGATGAAAAGCCAGTCAGCTTGTTGTGCTCTATTGAGCTGATGACTGCTGCTCTGTGTCATTTACCCAAAACAAGAGAAGCCTAAATCTCCATGTTGTACTCATTCATATCTACAGTGTTTATAATATCAGAAACTGTCAACAATATCGTTCTGCATGGTTGTCTGTGATTTAGAACACGAACACACACACACACACACACACACTGCAGAATGGCTCATATCGTTTCTCACATACATGCGGCCCATTTGTGCTGACATTTCATTATCTGATACAGTGCGTCCTGCCTGTCAATGAGCCTGGGGGAAATTACATCTCTTTCTTTTCAGAAGAGCCGTTTGAAACTAATGTCCCAGTATTAAAATGTTCAGCAATGCAGCAACAGAGATCCTGACACGTAGCTAATGGCAGATCTTCTGATATGCTTTTCAGAGTATCGTAGACATCGTGGTGGTGTGATCAAGTACCACTTGAGCTGCATCATGTCATCTTTAAAAAAAAAAAAAAGGTGAGTGTTTATTTTGACAGGCATTTTTGATTTAGTCTTAGTCTTTATCTTGAGATGAAAATGCTTAATAGTCTTAGTCACAGTTTAGTCATTTGAGTCTTTCATAGTTTTAGTCTCGTTTTAGTCTACGAAAAGTCATTGCATTTTTGTCAACTTTTAGTCAAACTGCAGTTACCAACATTTATTTTGGTAGCTATTTTATATGTAGTCTTCAAACAAAAATAGTCATTCAGTCTTCTCTCTTTAGACCAAATCAGTTAAGCTTATGAGAAATTTGAATCAAGGATTGAATTTGGAAAAACTGGAATAGATTACAATTTAAATTTTTTGGTAGAGAGACAAATTAAACTAATTTTTCAGATACAGTAGATTTACTTAACAAGTATACATTTATTTAACATCTTTTGTTGGTTAACATTAATGACACGGATATGTACTTTAAAGGGTTAGTTCACCCAAAAATTCAAATTAGGCTGCGTTTTACTCACCCCCGAGGCATCCTAGGTGTATATGACTTTCTTCTTTCAGACGAATCCAGTCAGAGTTATATTAAAAATTGTCTTTGATCTTTCAAGCTGTTTAATGCCACTCAGCGGGTGTTGCATTGCTTCAGTCCAAAAGAAGTTAAAGAAAAATCGCCCATCCATAAAAAAGAAGTGTCTCACACGTCTCCGGGGGGTGAACAAAGACCTCCTGTAGCGAATCGATGCGTTTTTGTAAGAAAAATATCCATATTCAAAACGTAATAATCACGTGAATCTAGCTTGCGCTCACTGTTGTAAATGGAAGCAGTTCCGGATGACGTAAGGAGGTCGGCTGTTTTCCTTTGCTAAAGTAAGGAAACTTTGCTTCCTTTGATCCTGTTAACAAATGTTGGTTTTCACGAGACTCACCGGCGCATGCGCAACACTGACTTCATACGTCATGCTCCCGGAACTACTTCTGTGTACAACTTCTGGTGCAAGCTAGATTAAAGTGATTACTACGTTTTTAATATGGATATTTTTCTTACAAAAACGCATCAATTCGCTATAGAAGGCCTTTATTCACCCCCCCCGGAGCTGTGTGAGACACTTTTGCTAGGATGCCTCGGGGGTGAGTAAAACGCAGCCTAATTTAAATTTTTGTTGAACTAACCCTTTAATTAGAAATGTTGTCCTTTTAAGACGGAAGGCATGCATGTAATACTGACACACATTCAGTTTTTACCCACCTGTTTACGTTCACTTAATCCATAACCGACTGTATTTACGTGAGATACTCTGTCTACACGATAGACATTTGGACTGCTGTGTGTGTATTTGAGCACTGAGAACTGATCGCGCGCTGTATATGAGAATTGAAGAAGTGGAGCGTGCGTGCGCGAGAGAGAGCACTTCTATCAGCGCGATTCCGCCTATCCCGCCTTCACTAACTTTAAGTTAATCGACAACGAATTGTGACTCCCGGGAAAAACGGGACGTCTGGTCACCCTATCCCTAACCCTTCAGGTGCTGAGGCCATTGTTTCAGATAGCTAGTTCGCGCTTTGGTAGCCTATCCATCCACTGCGGCTGCCATACTGAGACTAGATGTGCAAACGCCCCTTATCCGATTGCAATCCAATGACAGTCATTTTAAAGGACAAGACAGTAGCCTATAGGATGTATTTTGAATGTTCGGTAGTCCTCAAATAACATTCTTGTCCCGTCTTGTCTTGTTAACGAAGACACTGCATAAATTTCGTCATAGTTTTTATCATCAGATATTAGTTTTAGCTCGTCAACGTCTCATCTTAGTCACAGAAAAAAAGGTTCGTTAATGAGTATTTTTCGTCGTCGTCTTCGTTGATGAAATTAACACTGTGTCAATGAAGTACACACAATTTACCAGCATGCATTTATCTGAAACTGAAAAATGTATGACACCGACCTTGAGATGTATAAAGGGCAATTTGGCTTCTAGTACATGGTACTGTAGTTTATTACTGCGTATCTGAGAGAGACAGAATAAAAATGAAATAATATTTGTAGGATCTGCCTTTTGATTTTGTTATAGTCATCATAATGCTTATTCAGTTTAGATGTTTGGTACTGAAATTTATCAGCAGCAAACTGAAAAAGGAGATGGCAATAGAGAAGGAATTGACTGTTGACAGTATATGGCATGTCATTGTTTTGATTAACAAGCTCACAGTTTGATTCCTGATTCAGTTCAGATTCATTTGGTGTATTTCAGTTATAATGTCAATTGCCTACATATCAAAAGTATTTTTGTAAAAGTATATTGTAAAAATAAAAAATTTAAAATGAGAAGCGATGGGAAGTGCTGTAGAAATAGGATTTTAAAAATCAGTATCAGGATCATTGAAATGAATATTGTGATTTAATCGTAAGTTCATTGTTTTTACTAGATATTTTAGTGTTATTTATATACTATATTGCAATATAGGCTGTTATAAAGCAACATCACGACCAATGTGTGTGAGAGCAACTCAATCCATATTTTATACAACACTACATAAACCTAAAATGTAATGCAATGATATTATATTGAATATAAAAGTTTATTACAGGAGAATTATGCCCTCAGACGTTTCTGGAACAAGTTTTTGTTACTTTTGTTGGCATTTTTGCCTCAAAACCTCATTTGTTTCTGACTCGGTCATCACCATCATTATGTGCAACACCATTACGCCTGAAAATGACCTGAACAATGCATAGGTGAGTAATGGTGAGATAATGGTGTGTGTGATATGGCTTCTATGTTGTCAGGCTGTCTCCTGTGTGTATGGTGTTGGTGTGGAGCAGGGCGGCAGCTGGCAGTTCATGCGTGGTTTAGTCCGTCACTTTAGAGAGATGATGGTTTGGTGGATTGGTCTGAGGGCTTGTGCTCTGAGCCTCTGTGTGTGTGAGAGATAGTCTGGTAAACATTAGGATGTGTATGGAGTAAGAATGGAGAGATTTGCGTGGTGTGTGTGTGTGTGTCATGTAGTAAGTGCTAAATACAGAGAGTGTGTGTGTATGTGTGTGCCGTGCATGTTTGAGTCAGACAGTCTGACAGCAAACAGACTCTGAATGCTAATTACACCTTCAAACCCTCCCCAGCGCCCTGCCCTGTTCACTGCTGGGATTTCTGACAGAGTATTGCCAAGCACGCCTGTGTGTGACAGAGAGAAGCACTGCAACTGACTTTTTTTCTCTTTTCATCCTCAATTCCCTCTGCAGACAAAATCTTTCACCCACTGTCCTTTTCAGCTACTTCTAAACAAATGTGCTCTTCATTCATTCTATACATGTGTGCACTTATATACACCTAAATATATATTCCCATGTATCCCAAATTCAAGGACTGGAACTATGTGTCGGAAAATATTTATGTAGAAGTCTGAATGAATAAATGTAAATGTGATTTATATTGTTGTAAAAGTAATGAATTATGCATCAAGGCACAAAGTCGACATCACCTACAGTAATAAAGGATCTTATATAATTACACAAAAAATTGAGATGCCACACAGAATTTGACCACTGGATTTACAAAAATCATTTCAGTTTTGTGTTTTCTCTACATTTCAACATTGCATCAACTACACTTCATGTTGATGATAACAACGAATGGAGTATATTTTCTTTCTCTTTGTATTTTTCTATCAATATGGTACAAGGTTATCCTATTTAAATCAATGTGAGAAATGAGTTAATGTCAAAGTAATCAATAAGTAGTCAGATTATATTACCTAAAATGTGTAATGTAATGGATTATGCTACTAACTACTAACGGACTACAGTTTGTAAGTAATCTACACTGGGTGGATTACTGTTGTAGTGTTTCAGTGATCTCCACATTAACTTTTGTAATCATCTTTTTGCTTTAATTCATTGACTCTGCAAAAAAATGTTTAAAATATTTGAAAGTTTAAAATGTTCCATGCAGCCTCTCCATTATAAACCAAACAGCTACATGCAAATAATTAGCCAAACACATCTAAATGACTTTAGATGACAGGACATGTCATCTTTCTCAGTGTTTAATTTTATATCAGTGTCACATATCTCTGAAATCCATGATTTTCTCTAGTCTGAGGTTGTGATTTTTCTCCGTGTTCACTCCTACACTTTTAATGAGACATTTCTTCTCCCGCTGACATCACAGAACTGCAATCAATCAGCAGTCTTTATTTTCGATCTGCCTTCTTATCATTAACATGAAAGTTATCTCTCGTTTCCCACTCGTTTGCTATCATCTCAGCCCTTTCAGGCAGGGGAGGAGAGTGTGATGGTGGGACAGATTAAGCAGCTCTTGATGTGGATTTGTTCTTGTATAAATTAACGTGTGATGGGATATCTGGGTGTGTGAGTTCACAATGGCCACATTATGTGTGTTTTTCAGAGCCGGCTTGTAATTGGGAACGTGCATGTGGCCACTGATTGATGCGCAGGGTGACTCGTAAAACAAATGAACCTCCGCAAGGTCATGCCACTCTGACAGCGACAAGAGACAGAGATAATGGGAAAGGGAAAAGAAACTGATTTGGCTGGAGCCTTTCAATTAAGTTAACACACCCCTGATGTATTATTGTTTTAAACATTTACACTTTTGACAGATGCTTTTATGCAAAGTGACTTTAAGAGCATGTGCAATCTATAAGAATCAAACCCATAACACTTGTAGGAATTCACTTTGGGCATTGTCTTTAAAGGACTAATTAATCCAAAAAAATGTAAATTAGGCTACATTATCATTTATTCAGTCTCGTGTCATTTCAAAGTTGTCCATACGACAATTGCTCTTTGACGTCACTGACCACAAATGCTATGAGTTCTTGTATTTCAAACCTTTTTGATGTAGCAAAATTGAATATACGCAGTGATATTTGAAGCCAAGTTTGATTTCTCGTAAATTATAGCGATGCAATAAAATTTAATTGAATGAAATATTGTGGAAAAATTTTAATAACATTTTTTACATAGTTTGTTGATGCATTGTCAATGTATTAATTGTCAGTTGTTAATGTTAGTACCTGAATTTATTATTTGATTTACTTGTTGTAGTTTATTATGTGTATATA
>NW_015548309.1:561121-562606 GCF_001515605.1 Sinocyclocheilus anshuiensis | reverse complement strand
ATATATATATATATATATATATATATATATATATATATATATACATATATATGTGTAATTTTGTATTGTTATAAATATACTTTATTTTTTGTACTTTTATAGTTTATTATAAAAATGAAATCAAGCATTTTATAATTTATTATTTTATTTAATATTTTAACTTTTTTTTTTTAACTATAAAAATTAAGTCTTAAATGCATTTAATATTCTTAATACATTAAAAGAAAATATGTATGCCTTCAAATGCTTTGGAACACAGTGTGCAAGTCATATGGACCTTTTTTGTAGTATTTTTTGGTTCTCTTGGCAGATCATTGTATGTCTGAATATTGTGCTTTAAATCTCCTTTTGCATTCCACTGACATGACTGTGAGTAAATGACTGTTCCTTCAACATTTTTTTCCCTTCACATCGCTGACCATTTTCCCCACCATTAATCAGGTGCTTTAACACAAACTATTGGCATTTAGTGTAGCAGTGAGAAATCCACATTGACTAAACGGCCGAGATGTACAGCACTCCAGGGAGGACCCACAATGCCACAGGGGTCAGCGTGTGAGACTGGCACAGTGTTCGTAATTGGCCGCCGTTCGACCACCGTGGCGACCGAGAATTGTTCTCTAATAACCGGTGAATATACATAGAACGGCCCCGCCACTCGGGGCGAATAGACATAATGAAACGTGGATAAAGATAGAAACGCAATCTCACAGGAGCCGAGAGGACAATGTCTCTTACTAAGAGAGAAGGTGAACCTTCCTGTTAAAAGAGCAAGAGAGAAAATCACAATCTCTGCCTGAGGGAGAATTGTATGTCCCTGAAGGTCTTTGGTATTGGTTGGGCAGTAAGAGGGTGAAATATGGGCCGTCTGAGATGTTAAATTCAGGCTCAGCAAGGGGAGTGCGTTTCATTTCGGTTTTCTTGTTCGGCTCAACCTAGTCTGGGGATGAAGGACACCTCGTGAGGGGTCTTAGTTAATTAGCCAAGTGAGTGGATGTGTTTTAGAGCTTCAATTAGACACTTTCACTAGAAGCACTGATGTGTGAGATTAGAGGAGAGAGAGATGGGACTAGTATCACAGGCTCTTCAAAAGCTGTAATCTCACTTGCTACTACTGATGATCAAATTCCTGCTGAGGTGTTTGGAATTGATGCAATTTCATTAGCATAAATTTAGATCATGGATGATGGTCTTCATCAGAACTCTGTTCAGAAAACGCAAGACACACAAAAAAAACCTGTGTCAGGTCTCAGATTGTTGATCCAGAGAGAGAGAAGACCGTATATGACAATCAAGACTATCTGCTTAAAGTCTTTGTTAGACTGATAGCTTATTCTGAATGGCTTGCAATGTAACCATTGTTGTTTTCGTGTCGTTTAGTTTGATCTATCTATCATCTAATTTGATATAATTTATTTTATATAATTATATATTGAAATAAATGTAATTAAAAAAAAATATATATATATATATGTATATATATAT
>NW_015548309.1:554874-561091 GCF_001515605.1 Sinocyclocheilus anshuiensis | reverse complement strand
TATATATATATAAATTAAATGTTTAAAAAAATGTAACAACGCATCTACAAAAAATTGTTTTTTAAAATGAAATATTAAAAAAGTGTCATGTGCATGTTATGTGTTGACTGGTTGTTTGTTTGATTTGTTTCCCATAATAAAAATTTTCTGTGTTTAGCAGTGAGATTTTGAGAAATATAAATTTTAATGATTTTTCTCGATTCCTTGAAACAAGAAGCAGCAAGTCTGCAGCAGAGGTGGAATTAATTAAATATAGGATATTATTGCATTACAGCTCGATTAAATAAACATCTGCAAAGATCATCAGATCTGAACACTGGTGCAGTCAGTATTTCCATAATGTTGAAGTTGTATATGAAAGCACAAATATGTTCATGTTTGGAAGTGAAAAATATTTACAGTGCAATGTAAATGCTTAAAATGTCCCATCCTAAACTGAAATTAAAACTGTGATTGGATGGGAAATATCCCACTCCAGCTGTCTGAAGCTGAGACCACATGCAGTACATCAGAAGAGATGAGGGTTGTGTTGTGGCAGTTTTCTGTGCTTTCCTTTTTCCATGTTTCAAGTGCATGTTTGTTTGAATTTTGCCATTTCATAATGATGGCAGATATCCCTCTAAAAACATACATTTTAACATTAGATGTCACATTTTGATGAATGTTGTTTGTTCTATAGTCTATAAAGTATTTAATGCAATTACATCTGAACTAACTGTAATTAAATTACAGAAAAATATAGAGTAGTCCATTACTTTTTCAAGGGAAAAGTAATTAAATTACAGTAATTAATTACACAATAATGCATTACACCCAACACTGGTCTTATCAAAGTCTCTAAAGGCGTCAAATGCCTCTCTCTCATCTGATATGCATACGAATTGTGTGTTTTAATGATTTTTCTTTTATCGTCAGTGATTATTAGTTAATTGCATCAGTAAAGAACTGTATAATTTGTCATATGTATGTATACAAACACATATGACATACTGTATAGTGTGTGTGTCTGAATATTAAACTGATTTACAGAAAGTATTTTAACATGGAAATTACACACTTCAGCTTTAAGTACTGTAGATCTTAAATACAGCTGTTCTTATATATCTGCTTTAGGTAATAAATTCTCACTCATCTGGTCGTACACTGCTTGATCATGTCAAACGTATTTGTCTTTAATGAAGGAAACAGCATATGCGCACACACGGGAGCGAGCACTGGTGGGTTGCGAATGGTGGAGTGGCAGACGCCTGCTGTTCTGATGGGAGAGACTGTTTCAAACAAACAGCTTTTCCATCTGAATACTGATGTACAGGACTTGCTCAAAGGTGCTCGCTACAGTGTATGTGTTTCTTTGATGGAAAAGGCAAAGATATTTGAATTATTTTCATCAAGTTTAATTGTCAAGATGTTTTGAAGGTGTATGTGTGCTTACTGGCTTCTGCTTTATATTTGCAAATCACATGCAGACTTTGCTTTCTTGTTGACCAGTCACATCCAGACTCAAGTGACCTGCACTGGTAGAGGAGTGGAGTGTGTGACCTGAAAGGAAAGTCAACAATAATTGTGCAACTGGTTTGACACATGATAACTTTCTTGCTGGGCATTTGAGTCCATGATATTTCAGCAGGGTTGCATGAGCTTTGTAGACCAATATGAATAGTTGAGTCAGCACTCTGATACAGTTTCAGAGCTAAAAATGACGCAATCATCAGAAAGTGCTGTTCGACTGCCGAGATCTGCCCTGGCCACAAACTCATACTGATGTCATCGGTATTGCATGACAGTGAAATTGATCCGTTTAGTTTGCTCTCAGTATTATAGTCTAGGGTTGTGTTGTTATTGTTTATTTTTAAGATTAGGCATAACTCGATTACCGAAATGAATGACTCTTATGAGCTGGTTCTTTTAAGAAATATTTCCTAAAGACAAGTTACCAGTCTGAAACATTAATTTGCAACTTTAGAGAGAGTGAGTTTCTTTCATACATAAGCAAAATGAAAATTATAACTGAAAAATACCCAAATGAATCAGAATCGAATCATAAATTAATTAAATCAAGAACGTGTGAAAATGTGTGAATCAAAACAGACATTATAATTGAAACATACCCAAATGAATCAGAATACAATCATAGTTTAATTGAATCAAGGGCTTGCAAATCAAAACAAATTTTATAACTGAAATATACTCGAATCAGAAACTAATAAGAATTTAATTGAATAAAGGGCTTGCAAATTAAATGAACATTATAACTGAAATATACCCAAATGAATCAGATTTGAATCAGAATTGAACTGAATCAAGAGCTTGAGAATCAAAGTGAACATTATAACTGAACGATACCCAAATGAAGCAGAATTGAACCAGTTTAATTTAATTGAGCTTGCAGATTAAAATGAACATGATTAAGGCTACGTCCACACGAAGCCAGAGCTTTCCCTATCCGATCTTTTTTTTCCCCTCTTCTCAAGAAATATCTGCGTCCACACGAAACCACAAAACCGACACAAAACGATGTAGTATACATGCCAGACCAGTATGTGGCACTGTAATTCTGCCATAAACCTTGCGCATGGTATACAAACGAACATGAAACAATACATTTATTAATCTGTGTTAATGTTAGTTAATAAAAAGACAATCGTTCAGTGTTTGTTCATGTTTTTGTTGCTGTTATGTGACGTAGCGGTGTATGACTAGGGGCAAGACGTGGGCTGATGACGTCATCGTTTCAGAAAATATATATGGATTCGCTGTCCACACGAAAATGCAAGGGCGGTGTTTTCAGATTTATCCACTCTGGGACCCGGTTTAAAAAAATATCGGTTTCACTCTCCCAAAACGCCGGATCCGTGTGGATGAAACGCCTATACGATACAAAATGTATGCGTATTCAGCTAAACGTGTCTCCGTGCGGACAGGGCCTAAAATATACCCAAATGAATCAGAATCGAAACACTTCAATTGAATCAAAAGCTTGCAACTCAAAACAAACTTTATAACTGAAATATACCAAAATGAACCAGAATTGACTCAGTTTAATTGAATCAAGAGCACTCAAATCAGGAAATCTGTATAAGTCAGCTTCTGTTGATCAAGTTGTGAGTGGTGGTTATGCAGCTCACTTTTTATTACAGATTCAGGCAGTAAAAGCTAGTTAGCTGGTAGATCCTGTAATTACCATGATGCATCCTGTTAGTCCTTTGACAGCCATTTAAAAGTAGCTGTATTGATTTCTGACATTTTCTTTGAAATGCTGTTAAAAGTGTGAAATGGACTCATGAAGCTTAAGTTTTTGTATGTAAAAGTGAACTACCATTGACTGGGGTTAAAGAAACCAGGGTTAAAGAAACCAGAGTTAGTGATTCAGCAGCTGAAAGGGATGATCTAGGTGTTGAGAGAGAGAATGAGAATGAAAGGGGAAGATCATCAGTAACTTCTGTCAGCGCCAGTGTCTTGGGATGCACCGGCAGGGAGTTTAAATCAATAAGAACAGTTTCTTCATGCACATAGAAGCGTCTACGATATTGAGTGGTAATTCGTATCAAATCTCTCAATGGGGGGGAAAAAACACCCCTCTCACATTTGTTCTCGAAAATCGAAACCTTCACAAGTCTTTTCATTTCTTGCTAACTGATATCTGAAAATATCTTCTCCAAATGTTTTTGGCCTCCCACCCACAGCGCCGTTTCTCTAGCAGCTGTCAAAAGATGATGTTGTAGTGCATTATGGGAACGAGATAAACAGCAGAGCTGATGTTTACAGAGTTAGCTGCCAGTGCCACGCTAGCTCAGTGACAGCTGCTGTCCCCTGGCTCGATATCAAGCGCTTAAGATGCAAACTCAGTAATTCACCCTATTTCCACAATTTCCTGAAGGAAAAAAAAAGAACATATAAAATGATGAACAGCGAAAACAACAACCGTAGCAGCTGTACCATACCAAGACTCTTCCCTCATTACCGTACTTTTTTTTTTTTTTTTTTGTGAGGTGTGTGGCACCTGATGCCCGTAGAGTGTGTGCGTGTGTGTGAATGTGTGTGTGGGTGAACAAGGAGGCAGCGGTGGTTTTGCTACTGTCACCATTTCCTCACAGTGGACAGATGATTAAAGTTAATGCTCCATTCAAACGGCATTTTTAAACTACAAGGTGCATTAAACATC
Source organism: Sinocyclocheilus anshuiensis (assembly GCF_001515605.1). Classification (NCBI taxonomy): domain Eukaryota; kingdom Metazoa; phylum Chordata; class Actinopteri; order Cypriniformes; family Cyprinidae; genus Sinocyclocheilus; species Sinocyclocheilus anshuiensis. The sequence continues at coordinate 556,929 of NW_015548309.1, read as the reverse complement.
TGTCACTTATGTCTTTAGGCTGTGATATTGACACTGTACTTGAAATTATCCACCGATTATACAATCTTCAGATGGCAAAATTAGCAGAAAATTGACATCTCAGTTATTCAAAACGTCATTCAGCATTTAAAGGTCATTCCTAGTTTCCATGATAGTGCCTTTGTTTGAATATGGTGACACGTGACAACGTCAGTGGGTTTGTGATGTTTACACTGGGATTTCTTGGAAATGAAATGTACATGGCAAAAAATCTTAAATGGTTGTTTCAATAAAAATTTTACTTAATATCTTTGATTTAACAACTAGGAAACGAACAGGACAGCAGAATCAGGTGCCATCAATGAATTATATTTAACCCATAATATTTCTTTAAGAATAAGTCTTTTTAATATCCAGCTGACATTTACCTTTGCTAAATCCATCACTTAGTCTTAAATTGCCCTTAGTGTTCAGAAGGGATGTGATGTTTTATTGCCACCACAGCTGATTGATCTGAAAGCCAATTGGCTGAACTTTGTCAGACTCCACCCCTTTCTTTTGCTAATCATGTTAATGTTAAACATTAATCTTTTTTTTCCCCATTTTAAATTTCCTGGACTCCATTTTAATGGTTAAATTAAATTATAGTAATAAAAAAGCATGTCTAATTGAAATCACGACACTTTTATAATTTAATCATTTAATTTGCTTAACAAAAAAAAAAAAGATTATTTTTGTTTTTTTTTGGTAATCAGATGAAGGCATAAAATATTAATTTATAATCAAATGAAATTAACAAATTTATTTGGAAAACACGTGCTGCACAACAGAGTTTTAATAATAATTTTATAATTATAATAATCAATGAGATGTACATTCTACTGTACAGAAATGTTTCTTCAGCTGTAACTTCAATACATTGAATACCCTGAATGCATTAAATACACAGAATACACTGGTTTCTGTCTATATGATATGATAGTTTTTCTCAAATTAAGTGGTAAAATGCTCATGACGAGACTCTCAGTGCAGCTGGAGATGAATTCTTGTGCTGATGTCGTCATATAGTGACACAGCAGAGGCTGAAAACACGCGTGCTTCAGTGTGTGTAGTAAACGAAGCCACGCGTCTGTGCCATTCATTCGCACAGAGATGCGCAGAACTTGCATGATTCATATTTAAATAGTCTTTTACAGTTTAATATTCACAGACACTAGTCGATATCGCAATTTGATATAAGTGTACTGACCTACTTCTGATTTATTCATCCAAAAAAATTGACAAATTCCGTGACAATCCACGTTATACAGCAAAATCCACTTTAATGACTGGATTCCTTACAAGCCTGCAGCTTTAAGATGGTTTTGAAATGTTGTCACTTGTAAGGGAAACAGGTCAATTTAGCTCAAAGGGAAGAATCATTTAAGATTTTAAAGGGAATTTGGACAGAATCACTGTTTTACGGCTGATCACTGAGACGGCCAGCGATTAATTGAACAAGCCGTATAACATCAACTCTGCAATGGATATTAATATCCAAAATATAGTGAAAACACTATTAATTAGCACAGTAACAAGATCAGCAGTTTAAGACATTAACTTGTGAGCACAAAACACAAGATACTTCTCTTTTCAATATAAATGAGGCTTTATTGGATAAATCTAAGACATATAAACTAATCTAACACATAAACACACGCATTCACACAAGTTGCAGAAAGAGAGAAAGTGAGGAAATAATGAGTTTAAGAGAATGAAAATGTGAAATCCCAAGTTTACAGCAATATGTGCAATTGCATAGATCTGAACAACCATCAATCACTTAATTAACCCTTGCATTGAGTTCCTCAATGAGGTTAAAATTTATATTAAATGCACCAGTTCAGCTAGAATCTGGAGGTACGTGCGTTGTGTGTGGGGTTCCCTTCCTTGTCTGGTTGCCGAAAGGGGTTTCCCGCAGTCGCTGATTGGCTGGAAATTCAGTTTTGGGAAGCCAGTGGTTGGGCGTTGTCTGACGACACGGAGCTGTGGTCTGAAGTTGAAGTTTAGACGGCACTCTTTCGGAGACACGGCATT
>NW_015548309.1:549239-554753 GCF_001515605.1 Sinocyclocheilus anshuiensis | reverse complement strand
GTTGCAATGTTTCTCCTCCCAATTCATAAATCAACTGTTATCTCATCATTCACATGGTCCGAGTTTTCCCGCTCTTGCAGAGTATAATTTTGGACATGATTTCTATAACAAGAATATGATACATTTGACAAAGAATTGATTGGAAGAAACGTTTCAAGCAAGAAGATTCAAACACACACATACTAAACATGAATAGGAACCCTTAAGCTATTCAATAGTTATCAAAAAGACATACACGATACGTGATTAAAACATGATAGTTAAACGTGTGGGTTACATACATAATATGGAGTTATGCATAGAAATGATTAGTTGCTCATAAGTCCTTTTAGCGTCATTTAGGTGCATATATACATGGAAAGGTAGTTTCTGTAGCATTCTGTGGACGTAAGGATACGTTCTGTGAAGACCAGAGAGGTTAAAATGTCTGTAAGGAATCTCAGTCTGTTCTCTGTCTCAGAGGTGGGGGAAGCCAATCCAAAGAGCTTGTGATTGCTATCATTGGTTACCATGTGATGGTCACGCCGTGCATCTCTTTTGACCATTAATCTTAATTACTTGCCCCAAAATTGACAATCTCCTTGGAATTGTCAATAAGTGTTCTTTTGTTTAAATGCTGTGAGCTACTCAAAGCTGCTGGTTGGTTCAGGCTTGTGGCGCCAGGATCTGATTTACGACATCCTGTGTCTTGGGCTTCTGTGGAATTCGGCTCCTCGTGTTTCAACTGTTCTTTATCAAATCTTACATTGTCTGATTCGGTCTGATACCCTACACACTGCAGGAAGGGAGTCTGAATGAGCTGTGCTGAATTCATTGGCAAAGCATCAGCCTGCTCTGAGAGGCCTGACAGAAATAAAGGGTCCACTTTTTTGTTGTTGTCATTTTCACAGGCAGAAATGAAGTGGAAACTAATGGTGTGACATTGGATAATCCTTCAAATTCAATCTAGCTCCCTCTTAAAACACTGTACAATCCTGGTGCCGTATTAGTCCTGTCAAGGGCCATCGCCTTTACTATACCATACATCCCCAGAGAGGGGAATTGTTTTGCAATCCCTTTTTCATGTTCGTTCTCACTCACCCCTCTGGCTACCAGTGAATAACACCAAGGGAATTGGATGAAATGAAAGTTATTTTTTCCCTTCCTCTTTTCCTATTTGTTTCATCTGGCACATTTGTACTTTTGGAGTAATGGACGCTTCCTGTCTCTTTCAGTCTTCTCTCTTCGTCATTTGCCCACCCTCTTTTTTCCAGTCGTCAGCTTTTTTGACAGTTTTCTGGAGGTTTTCTTTCTTTGCACAGTGCTCTGATGGCAAGGCAAAGTTCAGGCGTGCAGAAAGGCAATATTAGCTGGAAATTGGAAAGAATTCATCCATGTTGCTTCGGAATGAACTGAAACCTAGTTCCCTCTGCCGTATTGATTTCTTCTGCTTTTTGGCACAGCCTTTTTTTCTTTGTTTGTTTGTTTCCTCTCACCCTTTTTCCTCAGACCACCCCAACCCTCTTCCCACCTCACCTAAAAAAAAATAAAATAAATGTTTATCCCACCATAAGGTCACTGACACTACTGTACTTGACCCAGATGGCTTGGCCACTCAGAGTCAGCATAATACAATAAACAAACAAAAACTCCTTACAAAATCCATATTTTGGCTGAACTATTTTAGTTATTTATAAATTGATTACCACAAAATTCTGGGTTTCAATGTGAGACACTTCTAATGGAAAAGAATGGGGCCTATATGTCAAGATTCAAATACTCACTGTTTCAATAGTATAGCTAAGATGTATGCGTTAACATGATTTTAGTGTGAAAAAAAATTGCTTACTAACCTTTATTGTATAAAGATATATCAAATTCTCCAATTTTGTTGCCTTGACAATATAATGGCATAAACTCTAAAACCCTAAATGACAGTAAACTTGTTTAAACAACTTAATACTTCAGTTTTAATCCAGACGCTTTAGCTTAATACACAAGTTTTGTTTTATTCTATACTGTGTATTATATATTATATACATTTTTAACAGATACATTTATACATGTTTTTATAAAATTGCAAGAGTCAAATTTTTATTTATTTATCTTATTATTTAATTTGATTGTGCTAATCTAAATTGTAGTTTTCATAAAATTCTAAAGTTTACACACACACACACACACACACACAAATTATATTTCAACATTAATCTCAAATCCCAAATGCTGTCAATTTATACTATACCCAGAATATTCCTTTAACACCAAAGCTCACAGGGAAAACATCACCAGCAGCATATAGCTTTAACATTACAGTGGTAATTTGCATGACTTATTCATGCAGTACATGTAGGGAACCAGAGCCCTGCTGTGTAAAATGAGTGAATCATATATGCTCACTTGGAGGTTTCTGGCCTCACCGCTGGTTTATCGCAGATGAAGTGCGAAGTGTCTGACCTTTGCCCCTTGACCGAAGGTTCAAGTGCAGCCAAAGTGTGATTTATTGGGCTTATTTTTAGCCACGCTTTGACAGCAGAGGTGACCAGATGAAGGACACGTCTCTTCATTACAGTGGCACTGCTGTTGTTGATTTCTCCTATTAGACTCCACCGTCTGTCTGATCCGCCGTGATGGAGAGGAGCGGAGCTGCGTTTACCACTCATTCGCTTTCTCATTTCAGAGATAGAGAAATTCCCCACAGTACGCCAGATTGCCGCTTCTCTTCAGAGGGCGAAAGATCATTTTTCTCGGCGCTCTCTCACATATGAGCATTTTCCTTCTCGCCCTGGCATTCTGTCTCTCTTCTCACCCTGTGTTTGGATGAAAACGAAAAGCTATTAGCTTAATAGTTTAATGGGGTAGTTTAGGTACACCGGCTCCTTCATGCTTCACCTGTGGCCTTGATTAAGCATTGTTTACCTGGGCCGAGTCTAACGCTGGCAGATTGGAGGCTGTCTCTGATGTCTAAATATAGCGTGGCGGTTCAAACGATGTCAGGCTGAGAGATGCTTCTTTCTCCTCAAATGTGCCATTTTGAAATGTTATGGCAGGTGACGGGCATATCTGAGTGTTTTAATAGTCATTTCTGCAGATGGTTGGAACGTGAAGAGCGTTCAAGGGACTGCCTTCATGTTAAACCTGCAGAAAACTAGCAGTCCCATTTATCTCAACGGCAGTTGTTCAGTTAGCGCTGTGCTTCATTCTGCATTATTTTTTTTAAGACAAACACATAAAGGTCATGTGACTGATCTCTCTAGAGCCACAGAAAAATTGTCTTGATTCTGACAATCCTGAACTCTTCACTAAAGACTTTCATACACTGTAATGTTGAAGGCAGTTTTACACTTAAAAAAAAAAAAAAAAAAAGGTAATTGGCAAAACATCATCTAAAATATTTGCAGATATTTGTGTTCAACTTTGTGCTTTTTTTGACTTTCACTTTGACTTTTTATGTATGGATTTTATTATAGAATTTTTATTGTTATATAATGTTATTGTTCCAGAGCCAGACCTTCAAACTTAAACTATAAAAAATGTATAATAATAATAATACATTATTATTAGTATTGTTGTATAACTAAAAATGTGTTATTATTATATTTATTAATAATAATAAACTACATATAATAAAAATCATCATAATTTAAACAGTGATGTAAACATACAATTTCAATATTTATTGTGGGAAAAGGTTTTCTTTTTGAAAATGTATAATTGTTCCTCATTTCTGTAATTTCAAAATTTCAACAAGACAACAACAATGTCAGTAAAGAGCATGTTTTTGATAAAATATGACAAAATCGAATTGAACATCTGAAATAGAAAAAAAAAAAAAAGTTTTTGTTGTACACATAAAATGCTGGCTATGAAATGAGTCTTAGCAAGACAAAGAATTCTGCCAGTTTATTCCAGAAATGTTTAAAATATAATTTCCACCACTGAATGCAATTAATGTATATGTGATGGAAATGATGATGCATTAGTAATTTTTATGTCTGTACACTGCAGGACATTGTTAGACAAATTATGCTAATGATAATTGAAATTTAGAGTAATTTCTAAAAGTCCTCACGGTAAAAAGTACCCATGGTTAAAGAAACCTTCTGAAATCTGTTACTTGCGTCTGAATATGAGGCTACGTTTTGAATGCCCTTCAATGAAGTAAGAAGTAAGTTATGAAGTAAGTTTTTTTTTTTTTTTTTTTTTTTTTTTGTAGTTGTGGCATCATCCAGCAGGAGCTAACAGGGCTATGCTAACCCTCCAAACCTTGACCGTTTGATCTAAACCAAGAATAACTCCCAGTTGTTTCTGTGAACTCTGCTTGCTTACATTGTGGCCATTTGTGGCTGATAAATGGTGTCTTTAGCATGACCGTTCGTAACGCAGTCCTGCACATGAGGAGCTGATGTATGGTATAATAATATCAACCGGCAGAGGAATTACGCCTCTTTTCTCATGCTCTCTCGCTCTCAGTATCATAAGATATGTGAATCAAGCTGGGCCGTTATTACAGGCTTCACAATGAAGCAATATTTCCCAATCAGCCAAAGTTGACAGTGTCTGGCTAACGATTTAACTGCTGAACCACCCTGACTGAGGTGTGATGCATCATGGGATACGCCATGGTCGGGATTGGAGGAGTTAAAAGATCTGTGAAATTATAATTGGCATACAGCTGGGGAGGGACGAGAGGATGGAGACAAGGACACAAGAGGAGACCGGGACAGGACAGCCACTTTTACTTCTGGATTTTATTATATTATATTTTATTATTATTTTTATTGTTATATAATTGCTATGTAATGTTATTGTTCCAGAGCCAGACTTTCAAACTTAAACTAGAACCTAACAAAGGTAAGGGGCGTGGACCAACCCGCAGCGTTGCAGATGTCCTGCATAGGCACACCTGCTAAAAAAAAGCTTTAGAGGCTGCCACACTTCGAGTCGAGTGAGCCTTGACATAAAATTAAAAAAGTGAAAAAGCATAATAGGACCCCTTTAACATCTAAATTCATTATCAAAAAAAAGACTTTAAAGCTGAAACTATAAATAAATAAATACAGAAATATTTTTTTCAGTATAGAATATATATAGTATTTTAAATAATATAATATAATATAATATAATAATGTACTACTACTACTACTACTACTACTTTATATTATATTGCTTTTATTTAGTTAACATTAACAAAAATAACACTGGCAGTTTAACAGGTTTGTAAAGGTTTAAAGTTTAAAAAAATATATAGATAGAAAAATGTATTTCTAAAAAACTTTTTTAACTTAAAAAGATAATTATATTTTTTATTAAAATACGTTTTTGTATGTAGTTTAATTAGTTAAATTTCTATTTTCAGTGCTTTATTTTTATGTAGTTAACATTAACGAAAATGACACTGGCAGTTTTTCCACCGTTGTTCGGTTATCAGAAGTTGGCAGGGCATTCAGAGGTTTTGGAAACCACACACACTGTGTATTTGACAGGCACACCAGAGCTGCAGACCTTTTTTTTTTTTTTTGGTGGTTTTAATTA
>NW_015548309.1:547809-548101 GCF_001515605.1 Sinocyclocheilus anshuiensis | reverse complement strand
GCCCTCTGAGAGCGAAGCCCGGCAGTAACCCCAAAACAGCTCCTTTTTTTTTTTTTTTTTCGAGAGCAGACAGCAAACAAACTATGTGTATCCCCACCTGTAAAGTAACGTGGGCAGGGAGAAACACAAAGCCTGAACGCTGCCTGCCCTCACCTTAGGTTGTCTTGTTTGTCTTGTTTTTAGATTCGTGACAGACAACACTAAATAAGACTCACAAACAGATATCAGACCACAGAGCGCACAGAGCGCTTGCTGAATGACAAAAAGCTGACGCTGGTCTCACCGCACGTGC
>NW_015548309.1:543563-547680 GCF_001515605.1 Sinocyclocheilus anshuiensis | reverse complement strand
GGACTTTGAGATTTGTAACTTTCTAGATCTTTTTAATGCCCAAACATACACACTACACACTGACTAAAATTAAAAAAGTGAAAAAGCATAATAGGACCCCTTTAACATCTAAATTCATTATCAAAAAAAAGACTTTAAAGCTGAAACTATAAATAAATAAATACAGAAATATTTTTTTCAGTATAGAATATATATAGTATTTTAAATAATATAATATAATATAATATAATAATGTACTACTACTACTACTACTACTACTACTACTACTACTACTAATAATAATTATTATTATTATCATTATTATTTTATTATTATATTATATTTATTATATTATATTATCATTTAAACAGTGATATAAAAAATGGGTAATGGTAAGTAACACATTGGATTAAACATGAAATATTTTTTTTCTTGTAAAACATACTCCAAACATTGTTTTATTTACAAAAAATAAATAAATAAATAAATTACAGTATATGTACGCATTCATTTTGGAGCTTTTTGTATGTTAGCAACTGCAAGAGTGCTTTGAAAACACAGCAAGGTCAGATCTCTGTTCATTCCACCATCTGACCTGACCTTTTCCTGTAACGTACCAGAAAATCGATCCCTCCGGCGCATCTCCACAAAAACTCCATCATATTCACATTGTTATTGGCGGCACTGGGCTTTATATGTGTGGATAGCGGCTACGACGAGCACTGTGGTCCGTGTCAGTATGAGAGCTCTGTAAAGCTCTCATTCCTGTTGTTTTACTGCGAAAGAGATGACAAGGGATCTGTGGCTCATTCACGGCCCCAGACAATGAACCCGCCCTGGGCTTCAACACTTGAGATGGACCCTTAAGCTTGAAGCTGTTTGCTGGAGGGTTTGGAGATAAAATGACAGATTACGAGAAGCTCTCACAAAGGCTGTCTAGAGGATGGAGCTTGAGCAAAAGCCAAGAGTTCTGCAAGACGTTCTGACCAAACCGTCAAGGATTTCCCTTTATCGTACATTACGTGTCCAGTGGTGCTCAGCTGAGTGGGTGTTTTTAATGCATTTTTTTATGGTAGAGGTCAACACTGGTGAAATGCAGAATATTCAGTTTTTTGTTTATTTTAGAAACTCTTATGCATTTGGAGTTTCTGTTGGATTCATTTTTTTTTCCCATTTAATTTTTATAAAAAAAAAAAAAAAAAAAAATCTTTATAGGTTAAAAAAATACTGAATTGTAATTCACAGAATTATTTTCATTAGTCTAAAATATAATTTGACTATTTATTTGTCTATTCTTTATGTATCTATATAACTTCTTTTTTTTTTTTCTCTTCTGAGCTGACTAGACGTCCATCTCTTTTTGTGTTCCACAAGGAACAAGACAAATCATACGGGGTTGTGACAGCATAAAGGTTTGATGACACAATTTTAATTTCTGGATGAACTATTTCTTGAACTCGGAGTGGGATAGAGAGCGTGCAAGAGATTCATTGACATAAATATATCCAGAAATGGCAGAGCCTATATTTGCTTGTCTGTTGATCTGAGGGAGAATCCTAGTGTGAAACTTATAATTTGAGGCAGTGACCTGAAGAGCAGGTCCACTGTTAGTGATGAGGGTTAAAAGGCCGGGAGATGACATGGAATAAAAGCACTTATGGCAGCCCTGCCTGTGATGTGATGATCAATGCATTGAAAAAGAGGTGTTTAGTTCCACTTTATTTCAGAGTCGGGGGGTTGTAAATTACAACAAACCTGTAATTTAAAGAACATTTGCAATTAGAATCAGAATCAGAAGAGCTTTATTACCAAGTATGTTTACACACACAAGGAATTTGACTTGACGACAGGAGCTTCCAGTGTAGAAGAAAGTACAAACAGTGCAGACATACATGATAGTGCAGACATACATAGGAATAACACAGTAGGGATGTAATATAACAATAATATAATAAAACATTTTTTAGATAATGTACTATATACAGAAATAGAAGTATAGGAAAAAATGTTATTGTTTAGATAAATGTACAGATATGTATATTAGTGTGCAGATATGTTATTTACAAAGTGTGCGTTTTAATATAAATATGTCAGATTACTATATTAGTTGTGATGGACGATGTATAATTATGAAAGATTAATTGTTCAGGCTGAATATAGCCTGTGGGAAAAAAACTGTTCCTTCCTTATCACTCTGTATTTACAGGATTTCACTGTCCACTCTGTTCAAATGTGGATGAATGGCTACACATAGATGTGTCCAGAGCTGTGTGAGATCACTACCATCCTGCTTTTGTGGGGGTGTAAGGTGTTAAATAATTATTTTTGTTTTGTTTTGTTTTTTCCCCATAGGTTTTTAACATTCTAAAAGCTCTTTATTCCAAAGATACTACAAGCTAGTCAGTGTATTCAGTAGGTGTAATGTATTGTAAGTTGCTTCAAAGGTATTGCAAGTATTACATACAACAATAATAAAACAGTGCATTGACATAGAAAAGGAAATTTACTTTTGGTACTTAAGTACTTTTAAAAGCAAGTACTTCTGTACTTTTACTTAAGTAAAAATCTGTCTTTACAACTTTTACTTGTAATGGAGTAATATTTGACCAGCAGTATCTGTACTTTCACTTAAGTAATGGAGTTGTGTACTTTGTCTGCCTCTGCTTAGGACTATACATTATTTGGATAATTAGTCAAAACAACAACAACAACTTATGTCTGATTCTGTTACATAAAAGTGAATAAAAGTATAGTTTTCTTCTAGTCTTCTGATGACCGAGGGGAACGCGATCGCGATTTCTACTGAGGGCATGTGCACAGTCTTGCGGACTTACAATGGCCGCCCAGTGCACATGTGTAAAGTCCACGAGACCATAGGGTGTTCCATTCATAATTTTAGCTTTCAGAAGTGTACTTGCTATGCACCCTCAAAGCACATTTTTGCCAAGCCTGCACTGAGGTGAGCTACACAGAAGACTTCTATCCAACAGTCAACATGGCATTATGTCACGAAAGTGTGGACTCCATGAGGAAGGCCATGAGGGTTTAGGGTGCAATTTGGGACAGGGCCTGTGTAGGCTACAGTACACGTGAATTATTATTTTTTTCTTATAGAGTAATCAAATATAACTTTACAATCAGAATCAGAATTAGAAAGGGCTTTATTGCCAAGTGTGTTTACACGCACAAGGAATTTGTCTTGGTGACAGTGCAAGGAAAAAGTACAGACATAGTGCAGACATACATGTAATGCAAAGTAATAACATGAAATATAACACTAATAATAAAGAGAATAGACAATAAAAAAAAAATATGGCAATAAAAATATAGAGAAAAACACCAAAAAAACTGATTTATGACTATGCAAATGTGCTATTTATAGATGAACAGTTTTGAGAAGTTATGTACAGATGTGCAGTCCTGAGATGTTATGTGTTGTTCTGGTGGAATATGGGAAAAGGGAAAAAACTGTTCTTGTGCCTGGCTGTTCTGGTGGTCAGTGCTCTGTAGCGCCGACCAACAGTTCGAAGTTCGAAGATTGAGTGGGCTGGGTGTGAGGGGTCCAACGTGATTTTTTTAGCCCTTTTCCTCACTCTGGAGATGTAAAGATCTTGGAGGCTGGGCAGAGGGGCACCAATAATCCTCTCAGCAGTCCTGACTGTCCATTGTAGTCTTCTGATGTCTGATTTGGTAGCTGAACCAAACCAGACAGTTATAGATAACAGAACAGACTCGATGACGGCTGAGTAGAACTGTTTCAGCAGCTCCTGTGGCAGGGTGAATTTCCTCAGCTGGGGAAGGAAGTACAACCTTTGCTGGGCCTTTTTTGCAATGGAGTCTATGTGAGTGTCCCACTTCAGGTCCTGAGAGATAGTGGTGCCCAGGAATCTGAATGACTCAGCCACAGTGCTGTTCATGATGGTGAGGGGAGGGGGGTGGGGAGAGCAGGGGGGTTTCTCCTGAAGTCCACGATCATCTCCATAGTTTTGAGCGTGTTAAGCTCCAGGTTGTTAAGACTGCACCAGACAGCCAGCTCTTTAACCTCCTGTCTGTTAGCAGACTCATCACCGTCCTGAATGAGACCGATGAGTGTGGTGTCGTCTGCAAACTTCAGGAGCTTGACAGAGGGGTCTTTAGA
>NW_015548309.1:540654-542466 GCF_001515605.1 Sinocyclocheilus anshuiensis | reverse complement strand
GCACAGGTTGAATGGTGGGGGAGGGAGGGAGGGGGGTTGCAGGGGTGGTAGGTGAATGTGTGAAGAGCAGATCAGAGCGGATGGGGGGTGGTAGACTAGAGGGATCAGTACATCCGAAAATGAAAAATGTTATTTGCTCACCCTCATAAAAGAATCACATATGTCTTGTGTGATATATTTCAAGTCTTCTGAAGCCATATGATGTTGTTTTGCAAGAAACAGGCTAAACGTTTTTAGGTTATTCTCAGAATTTTTTTTTTTTTTTGGAGAGATCTTTTCAAGGAATCGTTTGATCCAGTGCACAAAACTGTTCTGAATTTTGATCATGAATAAATCATTGTTTTTAGTATGATCTTTTCAATGAATCGTTTGATTCATTTCACAAATTGATAAGAATCATGTGTTCATGAATAAATTGTTGTTTTGAATCAGATCTTTTTCAATCGATCATTTGTTTTAGTGCCCAAAACTGATCTGAATTGTTTGTTGATAAATGAATTGTTGTTTGGAGTTATATCTTTTAAAATAAATGATTTGTTCCAGTACAAAAACTTTTTTCCTTCTCTGTCCTTTTCTCTTGTAAAGTATCAGTATTTAAGTATAGCAGCAAAAGCAATTTCATCTGGCTGGTGAAACGTGAGCTTGTCATGGTTCAGAATAGGACTGCAGAGACTGTAGTCACCATGGCCGGACTTATCATTGGGCTTGAGTGGGCTGCAGCCCATGGGCCCCGCCTTGTAGGGGGCCCCGCCTTTGCCCGTTTATGTTTGTTTGATTTGGTTCGTTATATGCCAGTCAGGATTCAGAAAGTATTAGCCGCATTTCCACTGCGCACGCAAGATCTAAACGGGCCAGCCGGGGCTACAGCTTACAACTACGACCTTCGAGGCCACAATCAAACAGCATAAACTGGTATTTATGATTATTTCACATAGAAGTACACACGTATTGAATCGCGCCTGCACCGATTGGCTACTTTAAACAGCTCCATTAAGCCTTTAGCCCCAAAGAGCGCACATTTAGAAAGATAATGATAAATTCTCAAATGTTCACACCTCATTTCTTTACAGAGGATGATTCTATATTACTATAACCTATTAATGTTCCACTAAATTATGCGATCATCTGATGAGTTGAGCGCTCTCTCTCGTCTTACTGCCGTTACACATAGTGGGGAAGAAATGTCATCAAAATGATTTTAAATAAAAAATTAGTTTGTTTTTATAACATAGCTATGCCTATGATATAGGACTTAGCCTATGACACAAATTCATTTCATCTTTTTTCATCAAACAAACAGGCTAATGAATAGCTGTACACAACTCATACCGGGGCAGAGTCTAGATAGGGCTTTCTTCTGTGTAGATATAAATTCTATTCTTTGCATCAGCTGGCATGGCAGGGTATGATATGACAGCTGTCATAGCCTACCCTGCTCACCCAGTAAGTCTGTTTGTTTGTTTAATTAATTAATTAATTAATTTGTTTCAAAATAAATATTTTAAACACTAAGACAAAAAGGCTTGGGTATATATAGGCCTATAATGTTCACGCAAGAACTGTCATTCTGACTGACAACTGGAGAACAACAGATATTAAATAGCCTGCTGTTAGAGTTTTATAATGTAGTCTTGTGTTTTATTAAAATTGATTATAATTGATATGATATCTCAAAAGGATATGCACTTGTGTGCGGCGTGAGCTGCTGCGCACTCGCACTGCAACGCAAGATTTTCATAAAATATAATAGCTTGCCATTTCGGTTTGTTTCTCACCAAACCCTCAGTATACCTTCAGAATGCTTGGAATATA
>NW_015548309.1:528870-540228 GCF_001515605.1 Sinocyclocheilus anshuiensis | reverse complement strand
ATAAAACCATGTCTGCATTTGTGATCGGAGAAATGACAAACAACAAGCGCTACTCTACACTGCTCAGAACTCTCAGAGGCTAATTCCGCTGCGTCTCCGAACAACAGTGTTTTGTTCCTCCGCGTTACACGGACCAGCAAATGATTCGATCAGTCGTTTGCAAAGTTAAATGGATCAGCTCTTTAAACGAATCGGTTGATTCAACTCACTCATTAAGACAGTCACTTGCTGCCACCTACTGGCTGTTGTAGTTTCATATTTAAAAAAGTAGCTTATTTCATTTTTGCAATCATTTAATATTTCTACATTAAAATGTTATTTAAACTTAACATTTATGCACAATCCATCTATGAATATTGTTGTTAGTGATTCCATTTGATTGTTAATAGCCAGCATGTCTTTTTATTCGATTGAATTTTTTGATTAAGTAAGAACCTGACATAAGAGGACACAGCTATGACAATAACTTTTATAATACTAATAAGCCAACATCTCTGGCTTTTTTTTTTTTTTGCTCAAAGTTATTTCAGGGTTTTGATCTCTCAACTGAGAGAACACATCCTGTTTATTATATTATAATGAATATTTAATATTACATTTAAACTTTTGACTATAGCCTAGACATGTTGGATATTAATTGTACTGATTATGAACCTCAAAGCATATGTTTGTGTATTTTGTGTTACTCCATAATGATGTTCTATTTGAGGGCATTTGTAGTGTAGGTGTAGGGCCCAAACATAACCTCAAGCCCAGGGGCCCAGGGGCCCCCGCCGCCCTAAGTCCTGCCCTGGTAGTTGCACATCTATTTATGACGTCCAATGGCCACAAGAGACGGTGAGAAATGGCGCATTCCCCCCACAGGAAAATGTGCAAGTTGGAGGTGTAAAGGTTGGTGTAAAAGACTGTCAGATGTAGGAGTATCATTAATAATTAGAGACAGGAAGTTTGAAGGTGAGGGATGTTATAATTGAGTTTTGAACCGAATATGTGGCATGTAGAATTTGCGATGAGCTATGAAAGAGGTTGAAGGGCATTTTCAGAGACTTTTTGAGGAGAATATGAAGAGATTGCAATTCTTTTCATCTCTAGTCGTACTTCAGCAGAGGCCTTCGTGAACGACAGCTGTGCTTTAAGCGCTATATAACCTGAATTTTCATAGTACTTGAGCTTTATTGAACTTACATAAATGCAGCTGCTGTGGGTTTTGTTTGTAACACATAATCAATTTTTGTTAAATTAGCTCAGAGCCGCTGCTTGGACCCCTGAGAGCTGAATAGCTTCTTGTCTTTGGCTGTGAAGGCCAGATCCACAGGAAACGGTGAAAAGGAAAGCGGTAGTATTTGTGTTTCAATGTAAATTAAACAAGCCACAAAGCTTGTTTCGTTCTTTCATGTTCCCCTTTTCTCAACGGATCACATACTCTGGCGATCGGCTGACATGTTTTGCTGCAAAATTCTGCATAAAGGTTTATGATTTTAGCACATCTGGCAATGGTGAGTGAATCGATTACTTCATTGCTAAAATTTTAAAATTCTATTTTTGTGCCGTGCAGGTCAATATTGCTGCCTCAGTGTTAGATGTTATATTAGGCTTCACCACATGGTGATTGTCAGGGAAAAAATATAATATCCATCCATCCGTCAGTCCATCCGTCCATTCATCCACCAATAAATTCTAATGATCATTTCTAATTATGTAGTTATACTGTAATTTATAAATGTATTAAGCTATTATTAGATCATTAAATTGATTACATTAAATTAGAATAATAAATTCTAATGATTAATTCTAAATATCAATTTATTTTTAAATGGTTTCTGTAAGGTATAAAAATTGCATCTGCATATTATTATTATTATTATTATTATTATTATTGAGAATAATAATTAAAATGTTAATTCAAGGTCATTTCAAATTATTTATATGTGGCATAACTGCATAAGTATAATAAAAAAAATTTATCGGACACATGGACTGTGATAGAAGGCATTTTTCCTTTCCTCAATAAAGATGATGTTTAGGTTGTTCTTCATAATATCAGTTGAGCAGGAAGCAGCCTGCGTCTCTGTCTGGTACAAGACAACACAGCAGAACAGTATTGGGCTTTTAATTGACTCAAAAGGATAAAGCCATAATTAACGATGAGAGACGAATGCCGTTATGTGTGACCTAATTAGCAGAACTGTAAAAGTATCACACCGCAGTGTCAAGAACGGGGCACCAGGGTCCTTTACCAACCAACCCAACAGAAACAGCCTGATTCATCGTAATATTACTGTGGGTTTACTAAGTGTGTTTGTAGGAACAAACACCCAGCGTTGAGTTAAATGTGAATATGAATATATGACAGCAATGATTTTAAGTGTCACTCTGGTTTATAACCGAATTGTGTGTGAACAGAACCCTGTTTGAGTCATTGTAATATTATTGTGGATTTACATATTAAGGGTGTTTGTGGAACAAACACTGTAAGCATGGAGTTAAACAGGCATGAATATATTCAGGGATTTCGGGCGTAAATATGGTTTATAACCATATTTAGTGAACCGTATTCTGCTGGTGGGCGAACAGAAAGAAAACAAAAAGGGAGTGACAGCCATATTTAGCTGCTATGTGCAATGAGAAATTAATAATGCGGCAAGCAGAGGATGACACAGATATGGATTTGCTTCTTGATAGGGCCATTTCTTTCTTTCCAATCTTTTCCAGTCCTGATACGTCTATTCTGGGAGCGCGGGTGTGAAGCCCTAATGATCGTAAATACACTGAAAATCACAGCCTGGCTCTTCAAAGGTCATATCATTAATACTGCTACGGCTCGGCATTGTGATCCACAGTGCTTTCATATACATTTCAAACACTCAGATGTTAATTAGAATCACAACTGTATCAGAAATATCTGATTTGTGTAGTACATCTTTTCCTCCCTCATTCATTCCCTCTCGTAATCCTCTAGTCGTATTGATTTTTAATTTCCACAATCAGCACTCGTTCGATCCGTCTCGTAATGAGGCACAGATGCAACCACGTCCAGTCCCAAAGGCCCGTATGCCTGTGTCCGTTACTATGGCTACACGCTCATTACTACTACTTCTGCATGGGAGGCTACATCTCGATTTAATGGGACACGGCTTAACTCTTAACACCAATCTGTCTATCTGTCTTTCAGAAAATGATTTTTGGAGGGTATTTTTGGGTACTTTCATTTATAATAGGGTTGTTGGAGGAACAGGACATGGAAGTAACGCGAGGCAGACTCAAAATACCACTACCCATCACGCTAACCACTAGGCCATGGCTACGTACAAGCAATCCTGCAGATGTTTTGCCATATGGTCATTAATATGCTGTTTATTAAATATGATGTTTCCAAGGTCCAAAATTAACACTTGTAAATAAAAACTGGCATCAGTGAGGAAATAAAAAGTCCAGCTGGATAGTTGTACTGCAAGAGCGACTATTGCTGAAGTAAGATAGATATTACTGTTCAAAAGTTTTGGGTCATTAAAATATATATTTTTAAATAAATTAATAGTTTTATTCAGCAAGAATGCATTCAATTTACCAAAAGTGACAGTAAAGACATTTAGAATGTTAAAAGAAGTTTTCTGTTACAAATAAATGTTTTTATTTTGAATCTTATATTTAAAAAAATCCTAAAAAATGTATCAGTTTCCACAAAAGTATTAAATGTTTTCAACATTGATCAGACTAATGGCTGATGGAAACTCAGCGTTGCCATCACAGGAATCAATTCAATTTAAAGTCTTGGTGATCATAAGAGACTTCTTTCAAAAGCATTTCAGATAGAGTGATAGATACAATAGATAGAAGGATAGGTGTGTGTGTGTGTGTGTGTGTGTGTGTGTGTGTGTGTGTGTGGCAAGAAAACAGGATGACCTGCTTTCTCCAGCTTTGAGCACCTCACTCACCCACCCATCCCATAATGCAGTGCAACCTACCACTAACCCTACCGCCCAGTTTCTTAGCATCTGGCCTGGCCCTTTCACGCAGTGCTGTCCACATTAGCCTGAACCCTGACCAGCACACAGCGCTCTGGTCTGCTCTCAGACTGTGAAGCCTCCAGCTCTCGGCAGTGTATTTTCCTTCCTCTTTCTCATGTCAGAATGATTGCATTTATAAGATGAACTGTATAATAATGTTGTACTTACTTATAGAAACAGTTTCTTTGAACCATGACTTTTCTGAGTGTGTCAATTTAAGATTCATGGCAGAAGCTAATTTATTATTGGCACTAATTAAGTTTTAATTGTGTGTATTGAATACACTTTAGTTTTAGTTGGAAAATACAACTCATTTATCTACTTTCATAACAAAACGCAAAACTAATTCTGAGATGATGCTATGGACATCTGAGTTTAATATTCATGAAGTGACACCTTGGATTAACAGAATGAAACTTGACAACATGAAACATAAAAGCCTTTTTTGAAACATTAATCTAGCTTCCATTTTTGTCCAATTTAGGTTACTGCCTAATTAAATAAATGGATATGAAGGATTGATTTTAGATTTTTTTTTTCATTATGGTAGAAGATATTGATGAAAGAACGATCCAATCCATGGAAGATGAAAGAAAGGCCGTCCAAGAGGTTGATGAATTTTTCCCATCTGAACTGATTTGGAGAAATTACATTACATCTCTTGCTTACCAATGGATCTTCTGCAGTGAATGGGTGCCATCAGAGTGAGAGTCCAAACAGCTGATGAAAACATCTCAATAATCCACAAGTAATTAACATGAAATGCAGTCCATCAATTAACATCTTGTGAAGTGAAAACCTGTGTGTTTGTAAGAAACAAATGCATCATGAAGACATTTAAACTTTATACCGTCACTTCTGGCCAAAATTCCAGTCCGTAATCCATAATAACGCTCAATAATCCACAAGTAATCCACACCACTCCAGTCCATCAGTTAACATCTTGTGAAGTGAAAACCTGTGTGTTTGTAAGAAACAAATGCATCATGAAGACATTTAAACTTTATACCGTCACTTCTGGCCAAAATTCCAGTCCGTAATCCATAATAACGCTTCCTCCAGTGAAACTATCCATCCCCTGTTTTTCTCTTACATCAAAATGCACAGACATGTATGTTTAGAACAGCTTTGGGCTGTTTTTCGCTGCTAAACAAAGCTTGATCTGTGCATATTTCTCTGCTGATTCAGGCGAGACGACTTTTCACTGGAGAAAGCAATATTATGGATAGAGGACTCGTATTTTAGCCGGAAGCAAAGGTTTGAAGTCTTGATGGATTTGTTTCTCACAAACACACAGCTATTAATTTCACAAGACATTAACTGATGCACTGGAGTCGTGTGGATTACTTGTGCATTATTGTGATGTTTTTATCAGCTCTCATTCTGACGGCACCCATTAGCTGCAGAAGATCCATTGGTGAGCAAGTGATGTAATGCTGACTTTCTCCAAATCTGTTCCAATGAAGAAACAAATTCATCTTGGATGGCCTGATGGAGAGCAAATTTTCATTTCTGGGTGAACTATTTCTTTAAACCCTTTATTAATGAAAAACAACATAGCAGCGTCCCCTCTTTACTCTTAAACCGAATCGGTTTAACTCAGGAAATATTGCACGAAAAATAATTCTGAAACCTTGTTTTTTCCTTCACATTAGTTGTGTAGAGCCAAATGGACTTGGCAGCTCTCCACTATTGAGCACCAGTTTGTATTTGGTGTAATACAGGGCCTTTTGCATAATTTGGACATATTGTAAATGCATATTTGTTAACACCCCCATGTCTGGCATTTAGTGATTGTGAATCATTCACTAGATGAATACAAGCAGTAATTTCTGAAAGTCTTTCTCATTTGTTTACCGTCGTTGGCTCCTGGCTCTTCTCCCGGTGCTCCGAGGGGGGGGGAACGATATTGGTCGCTGCCAGTTTCTTAATTTGTATTTCTGTGCACCAGTGCGTTTTTGGCTGGTTTGGGTTTATGTTATAAATAAAAATAAAGAAAGAAAAGACAATTTGGCAGAAAGCAAGGATCCATCTAATTATAGATTCCTTTGTCGCAGTTTTTTCTTTTTCTTTTTTTTGTGATTCACAGATTGTTTCTTTCCACACACCACCACCTTCTCTTGCTTGCACTGTCTGCTTTATTTTACATGCTTACCTGAAAAAAAAGCACCTATGAATTCAGATCTGTTGCTCCAGTGTGAGAGACTCCAATCAGTTTGTTTCTGTTTTTCTCTGGGGAAGTTAAATGCAGAGCACTAATTCCGAGTATGGGTCACCATACTTGGCCACGTCACTTCACTTCACTTCACTTCACTTCACTTCACTTTTGTGCTTGGGGTGAAGAAAAGTGCCAAGGATTTCTTGCAATATCCAAACAGGAAGCTCATACATTTGATAATGCATTTGATTTCTATTTGCAGTGAGTGACTGGAATGGACGAGAATGCATAAATTCAAAGGATTTTTAACTATGGACTGTGTAAATGTGTGCGTATTTGGAAAGTTCATGCCAAAAGGCTTTTTTTTTTTTTTTAGGAGAGTGACAACGTAACAACCTCAAACAAAAGAGGTTAAGTGTAGAGCAGTTCCTTTCAAGTTTGTCAATGTTTCAGTGGATATTACTGCCGGTTTTTGATTTCACATTTCGTCAGCTCCATTACAAGCTCTGTAAGTGAATTTGTATTCCATGTTGTGACAGAAACAGAGTTTAATTACAGACAGCCTTTCAGTTTTCCTAAGATTGCCTTTTATTAATTCCTTCAACTACTTTACAACTGCTTTCTCTTTGATCACATTAGAGCTGACAACAAAATTATCAGCCCTCTTCTAGCCCTTACAAACTAGGTCGTGCAGTAACCGAGTGTGTGCATGTTGGGTAAGAGCCCTCTAACATTTGTCTTTGAAAGTGAAGTCTGTAATATTTTATCTTCACATGCAGATTTGTAAGTTGATTCCTCTGAAAAGTTTCCCTGTCTTTCATTGGGTTTCCACTCATGTTTTTATGTCAATTTTAGGAATTTATTTTAGAAATGCATGTGCACAAAATGGTTTTCCAGTTTTAGTTTTATTCTAATTTAAATATTTTCGGACTAAATAGTATTATTTAAAAATCTCTAATGGCGATACATTTCTAATGCCAAATATCTCATTTGTTTTGCTCTTTAGTAGAATTTTTGTCAGGCGGGTTTCAAGTTTTATAATATAGAATACATATTAATATTAATAATTTGTATTCTTATTAAATTGTATTAACGTTTTAGTGATTTTATTTTTTTATTTTATATTACTTTAACTTATAATTTAATTTAAATGTTATTGTAGTATTGTTAAATGTGTACATTTTAATATTAAAGGTATTTGTTGAATTTGTTACTTTAAATTTGGAGTCGCGAAAATGCATTTTTTAATTTCAGTTTTTCATTTTTTTTAAATTATTTTTTTATTCAGTTAGCAATAACAATTTCTGTAGTTTTTGATGATAACAGCACTGTTAAACAGTGATGTGACCAAATCATTTGCATCTGAAATAGTCCTATAACTAGTCAGATCCTTCCTGTTGTTTATTTGCACAAAAAGTATATTGTTATTACAGTTTAAAATAATGCTTTCAATTTTAATGTTTTAAAATGTAATTTATAAAGCTGAATTTTCAGCAGCCATCTTCAAGATCCTGTCACATGATGGTTGTCACATTATCCTTTAGAAATCATTCTAATTAGCTGATTTGGTGTTTTAAAAACATTTTATTATTTTTATTATTATTATCATTATCAATGTTGAAATCAGTTGTGCTGCTTTTTTTTGTGGAAATTGTGATGCACTTTTAAATTCTTTGAATATACAGTTCAAAAGAACAGCATTTATTTAAAATCTAAATCTTTTGTAGCATTATAAATGTCTTTACTGTCACTTTTGATCAATTTAATGCAACCATGCAATTTGTTTGTTACATTTTAATTTTAAATATCCTGCCTCGTCTCTGATTTTTAACCAGTTGTTTTCCTTTCTGCCCTCAAAACACATTAGAGTGAGAAAACCCTTCTTGTGAATCTGCGCGCAGTCTTCGTGTCCGTGCAAGACGAACCACTGCAGAGGTGTGAGGATGCCTGTGATGTTTGTGAGAGTGTGTGTGTTTTTGAGATGGGGTAGTTGGCTCTTTCGGGCCCCTGCGGTGGCAGCTCAACAGGCCTGGGACATAACAGATGTAGTCTTTATGTTTACATCTCTTGAGGCCGCACACACATACACAAACACACTGACTGTGCTGTCAGAAGAGAGAGAGAGATAAAGAGATTACAGAACCGGCTTTACTGATAAGATGCACGTTAAATATCGCATGCGATTAATCGTGCAGCCCTAGAGTCCACTGTGCTTGTGCTTATCAGTCTGCATGCATCCGTCTCACCGCTGACAGCCAGTGTAAGATAATTAAACTTCTCCCAGATAACTTCAATGTGTCGCACTAGTTTATTTTCCCCCTGATTCATTGTGATAAGTCTGCTTGTGAATAACACAAGTGTGCTAAAGTCCTGTGTAGATGTGTTTGTTGGTGTGCTATTTGTCTAGTGAACAGATCTAGTTTTGTTTTAATGTTGGATGGTCTCTCTGTACATGCCAGGATATTTTTCTTTTTGATGTATTGCTTTCTCTCCTTCTCTTCCAGGTTTATTCTGCCATTTATTTTAGGCCTGCTTCACACCGCACACTTCAGCAATGTATATTACTTTTTCTGTGTACATATTTAAAGGGTTACTCCACCCCGAAATGAAAATTTTGTCATTAATCACTTACCCCCATGTCGTTCCAAACCCGTAAAAGCTTTGTTCATCTTCGGGACACAATTTAAGATATTTTGGATGAAAACCGGGAGACTTGTGACTGTCCCATTGACTGCCAAGTAAATAACACTGTCAAGGCCCAGAAAAGTATGAAAGACATCATCAAAATATTCCATCTGCCGTCTCCTCCGCGTCACCGTAGCGCCATTTTGGAGAGTATCCACTGAACGTAAACTGCGTATGCTGTTCTACTTGTCTGTGTCAGCCACACCACACGGATACGTTTTCTACGTTTATTTACGCTTTGATTTGAACGAAAACAGCGTATCCGTGTGACGCAGCTGACACAGAACAGCATTCGCAGTTTGTGTTCAGTGGATACTGTATACAAAGGATTTCACAAGTTGTTATGTTGTATTGGACAATTCAATTCAGATTCCAACTCCTGAACTGAAAGAGTTGATTCTTAAATTCAACATTTTACCAACCTTGCGATCGATGCGAATGTCGCTGTGATAGTTCTTTTATGTCCTTATATTCTTTTCATACTCGGCCCAATATTGTATTCACTATACAAATGTGTTTTCTGTAGTTCTTGGCAGTGGTGAGTGTGACAACACTGAACAATTCATACCATAGAGACATAGAACAGGGTCTGTGTCATGATCAATTCACACATGTCTATGTGTGTTTGCGTGCATGTCTGTGAGTGAGATTTACAGTACTGTAATGCAACATCAGCTGCTGTGGAAAGACCAGTCCGAAGCCAAGTTCTGTCATGCACAGATCACTTCTAATCTCGGTCTTTTCTTAGATCCAGCCAAATTTTGTCTGTGTCTGACTGTGTACCTGCCTGTGACTGAGCTCTGTTTTCCTTTCTGTTTGTCTGTCAAACCATCTGGCGCTGTGTAATCCTCATCTTAAACCTAAAAAACACAACTATGGCCTATATGACAACCCTTCACAGGACTGAAAAACATGTTCTGTTTGATCTCTTCGCAAAAAGGCCAATCATGTTTGCCAATGATGCCCTTCAGCCAATCAAAGCTCTCTGAGGATCCATTAAACAACAGATCAAGTTTGAAAAACTTATAAAAAGTCATTAAAAGTACAACTGAAGAGGCTTTTGTCATTTCAGTCACAGAAACGATCACTGGCTGTGCACAAAGAGAATTAATGAAAGAACAAGAAGAGATTTTATACAATACAAAGGGGTCATATCATGAAGAATCAGATTTCCTTGATCTTCTGAGCTAAAAAAATAGTTCAATATTTTGAATTTTGAAGCAAACTTTAAGAATTAAAAGACCAAAGGAGCATTTATGGAAACTAAGCTGCAAGAATGGCTTATTCTGGAAATTTGGTGATCTGAAACTTGGTCTATAAAGTTGCTGTGAGGTAATAAGAGTGAAGTATGATAGAGTTTGTTTGTAAACACTAGAAAAACTAAGTTAAAACTAAAAATATTTTGCTGTTCCTGGCTGTGTGTAGCACTTACAACTCTAACTAATGAGAAATGAGTGGATAAACAATCTCTAGACTCTAACATTCTTCATGTTACAGTGCAAACGCTCATATTACTTTTATATTGTATTGTTTTATATTATATAGAGCATAAAAACATCCATGTGTCACACGAAATGTAGATGCAATGAAATTTGCTAATCACATTCACAATGTTTCACTCAATGTTGCGTAATATGGGCAGACTTGGCAGCTCTGCAGCGCAACTGTCGACCCTATAGGGGGTTAAAGTTCAATTCAAATCATTTGAATCCTTTAATAATTTCTATCTAATTGCAAGAATTTTTTTTTCTTAGCATATTTCAATTGGACGTTGGGGCAGCACAAACCATACTAGACCTGATCGGTAACCAGCAGCTTGGGTGTGAGCTTAATAAAGTGCTTTTACTCGTTTTGCATGTGAAGATGACATTTATATATAAGTTTAAAAGATGCTGTGGATATATATATATATATATATATATATATGTATATATATATATATACACACACACACACACTACCGGGCAAAAGTTTTGGATCAGAACACTTTTTAATGTTTTTTACAGGAATTTCTTATGCTCATCAAGGCTGCATTTATTTGATCAAAAATACAGGAACAATTTAATATTGTGAAATATTATTATGGTGTAAAATAACGTTTTTCTATTTCTTTGATAAATAAAAAGTTAAAAAGAACAGCATTTATTTAAAATATTAATCTTTTCTAACAATATACAGTTCAAAAGTTTAGGGTCAGTACATTTTTATTTTCTTTTTTTGAAAGAAATGAAAACTTTTATTCAGCAAGGATGTGTTAAATTGATAAGAAGTGATAGCAAAGATTTATATTGTTAGAAAATATTTATATATTTATATATATATTATATATTATTTTTTAACTTTTTATTCATCAAAGAATCCTGAAAAAAGTATCGCAGTTTCCAAAAAGATATTTGGCAGCACAACTGTTGCCAACATTGATAAATATAATAATAATCAGCATTTTAGAATGATTTCTGAAGGATCATGTGACACTTTATACTGGAGTAATGGCTGATGGAAATTCAG
>NW_015548309.1:526271-528242 GCF_001515605.1 Sinocyclocheilus anshuiensis | reverse complement strand
TGTATATATATATATATATATATATATATATATATATAGTATAATCTGTTTACCATATCCTTGCTGACTAAGTATTAATTTCTTTTAAAAGAAAATTCTACAAAAGATTTCTATTTTGAATAAACGATGTTCTTTTTACTCGTTTTACTTTTACTCATCAAGTAATCCTAACAAAAGCATCATAGTTTCCAAAAACTGTTTTCAACAATGATAATAAATCAGCATATTAAAGGATTTCTGAAGGATCATGTGACACTTTATATTGGAGTAATGGCTGATGGAAATTCAACTTTGCATCACAGAAATAAATAATATTTTAAAGGATATTAAAATAGAAACCATTATTTTATATTGTAATAACATTTTGCAAAATTACTGTTTTTTTCCTGCATTTTTGATCAAATAAATGCAGCCTTGATGAGCAGAAGAAACTCTTGTAAAAAACATTAAAAACCGTTCTGATCCCAAACTTTTGACCAGTAGTGTGTGTGTGTATATATAGGCTATATATATATGTGTGTGATGGGCCCTTTTAGGATGCATTGTGCTAATCATTTGCAGATCCTGATCATATGACCTGCGGGGAAGAGCTGTCATTTCTCTGGGGGAAGATCGGTAGTCAGCTCTGAGCGCCGTTCCAGTGCTTCAGTGAGGAGTAAATGATAAATGATGACTTTCAATGGAAGAAAGCAAATCAATCCAAATCATTTTAGAAACCTTTCATCGGCGTTTCATCAACGTCTCAGAGGTTAAAGGCAGAACAGACAGAGAGGGATGAAAACAGCTAAATCACAGCCTGAAAACTGCTCTTTTTTGCAAACTCAGTAGGGTCAACAAGTTCTGGATGAAATGCATTGTTCCTTGAATTCCTCAGCTTGAATATGTTTGACACACCAATGAGTGTGGAAATAGGGGAGACCCGGGGCAATTACTGCATTTTTCTACATTTTCCTTTATAAATCAAAATATTACTGCAGGGCTATTGTTTTGTGGGCTGTTTTAACTCTTGAAAAAATGATTAACCTGCTGTACCTCATGAGAGCACCTCTCAAAGTAATACTTTTAATATTAATACTCGGTAGTTTTCTCATTTATTTATTTATTTATTAGCTGTCAGGAATACAGCTATGTGTGTTTAAGCAAAAGTCTAAATTGGACCTACGTACATTCAGATTATTAGCCAACATGAATTCCCATTCACAACTCATTTTGAACTTATGTAATTTTCAACAAGATGTTAGCCTGAATTAGATTTGTATCTGTGTTTAGAGTTTCCAGGAAAAGGATGTTACAGTATATTAGAGGAAAAATCAATAGAAATAAATAATTTAGGGAAAAAGCGATTTATTATAATACATTTGGGTTTTAAAGATTATGAAGATGAAGCTTTAAAAATATACTGAACATCCAAAAGGTTTATTTGTAATTTTTATTTTATTTTTTTTACACTCCAATGATCACTGCCCTATTGTGTGTGCATCAGTTCTCATAAAACCTCGTAAATATTTATTATAATAATAGGTTGAGGAGACTTTCTTTTGGCATGTAAACTAAAATTACAAGCTTTGATTGATTAATTTTGTTATCAAAACTGCTTATTTGTGTATTGCCATTGAAGTCTAGCAGTCTGCATGTTTTTGGCAAACCAGTATTGCTAAATAAATAATGTTTTAATCTCTTATGAATTGGGCGCACAGGTGTTTGTGCTGATGTATGAATGTCGACTAACAAACTCCGTGGGAAACTTTGGTTTCTGTGCAGGAACCGAGCCGCATTCACCAGCTTCTGCCATAAAACCACTGAGAGCCAAGCAGCTCAATACTTCCATCTCACTCTTTCTCTTCCCAGTCTGACCTCCCTCTTTCTTTCCTATGCTCTTGTCGCTCGGTTGTTTACTGTATAAATAATTCCCTTACCTGTTTTTCTCCAAGATACAGAGTACAGGTTGTTGTTTTGTGGGTGTGTGTGTGT
>NW_015548309.1:500670-525538 GCF_001515605.1 Sinocyclocheilus anshuiensis | reverse complement strand
TGTGTGTGTGTGTGTGTGTGTGTGTGTGTGTGTGGATGAGTGATGTTGGTCATTGGAGGAAGGCCAAAGAATGGCTGTAGTTAAGAAAGCACAGCTTGTGACACACATATGCATATACATAGTACAACGTAACAATGGAGCCAAAGTCAACAGCACAGTCCAGAGTGACAGTATTGATCAGCATGTGCATTTTAGTAGTGTCTGCTGAATTGATTAAACAAACTAAAGAGTCCAAGACAGACAAGAGGACTTCAAGTAACCAACCCGAACTCATGGCGGCCTTAGGGGCCACAAAATGCCTCTGTCCAAGACCCAACGTTTCAAATGATCAATCATTTATCAACTTCATTTAACACCATATTAGTTTATAATAAATGTCACATTTAGCTTGGTCTTTATTTAATGGAGAGAAATATCTCCAGGTGATGCTGCATTTCTCTTTCATTACCTCTGTACACTGATCTCTCTCTGACTGCTTGTACTTTTCAGTGTTTCTGCTCATGTGAAGAGGGATGAAGAGTTCCTCATTTTCATAACTTTGCAATTTTCCCCCACTTTGACGCTGATATGCATGAATTTTTATGCTTAGAAAGGAGTAGTATGAAAAACACTTGTAGGATTATTATTTTTTTAATGTATTGAGCGGTTTGATCGTCACATCAGTATTAATATTTCAAGATCAGTCCTGATTCAAGGTCAACACAGCCCTTATTATGGAAGTCTATAATTCACATGTATTCTTTTGTTAGTAGTTCTCAGTGGAAATCACAACTAGCGAAGTTGTTGAGCAGACAGTGTTGACACATTAGCATGGCAGATGTGTACTCACTACTAAGACAGAATATGAGAAAGGAGGCTCCTCTGGGAAATTAAACATTTGTTTATGATGTTTACTCTTTAGAGACGTTTTTTTCATATCTAATGTCATGAATATATTTATGTAAAACTCTGTTATTGATGAATGTGTGTTTGTATTCAGCAATGTCCTGTAAACACCTTAATGACAATGTGTTTGTTCCTTACATTTTGTATGCTATTTATATGTAGCTAAAGGCATTTCACATCAAAAACAAAAGCTATAATGATAATTAAAACAAACAAAAGTCTTTATTCAAAGTGCACTGTAAGTGCTTTACAGTCGAATGGATTTTGTTGGCTTGATTGTTTTCATCGATCATAAACAATTCAATTACATTGTTTCTTTTTGCTGTTATCATTATAGTTGCGGTATGGACTCTGCTATTTTCTTGGAGTTACAGTGATTTTAAAAGAGTTATAATTACCATTTTATGCCCTCTTTATTTTACACCTGGTATTAAGATGAGTTTTTGTTGATACGATCACAAGTGGATGCTACATACACACATTGAGCTTGTCCACTTTCATCCACTTCCAGAGGTAGTCGAAAATACATTCAACTAGATTACTTTCTTGGTGGAAACTCTCGTGGTTGAATGCATTCCAACAGCCACTTAAATTGGCATTTGCTGACTGAAATCGTGGGTTTGGTTTGAAGCCGAAAAAAAAAAAAAAACACAATGTTCTTTTAGCAGATTCTAACAAAAACCCACAACTTTCAGTATAGTTTCGCAGCTGTCAGAGCGGAAATGAAAGCTGCCGGTCTCCGTATAGTTTTCGTGATTCCTTTTGCATTCTTTTATGTAAATTTTGCAAGCTTGTTTCACATTATTACTTTGAAAGATCAGAAAAAGCACATAAATGCACCCTCCCATAGACTGAATTAAAAGATCAATACGCAATGAATGAATATAAAATATTGCACACAAAATTAGTTTTTGTTTATCAAAACACAATGTACAAAAATCGAATATTTCACACAAAATCTGTATTTGTTTTGCAACATAAATATACTACACAAAGTCAATTCCAGAATGCAATGCTGCAAGAACTGTGAAAAATAAATCCGAGGACTGGGATTGATCTGAATAAATTTAATTGGCAGATTAATCTTTAATATGGTCCTAAGTTGCATATCGCTAAACATATATTTTTCACAGTGCTTGCCACTATTGCATATAATTATCTATAATTTGCCTTACACGTTAGCTAAAACAAGGAATTTTATCAGGCAGCATAATTATGCCTAAGACAAAACTTTTTAAGCCAATGTGGGAGTTCAGTAGGTTTTGGAACAGAGAGAAAGTGTCCTATTCCATATTTTCTAATTAATGGCCCATTAGATTGTGTTTGCTCTTATAAATATTGCAGCTGTGTTTGTTTCTGCCCCTGTGCTTATTAATGGCTGCCCCTGTTTACAGAGTTATGGGGTCTGGAGCCCTTAGTTGTTTGTTGTTGTGGGTCTTTACACGTTCACATCCACACAGGCTGTGGCGTGACCTACTAACACACCTATGGCTAAGAATAGCATTTATGTGCTAAAAATGGTCTCTCTCGAGCGCACAGACGCACCGCGGCTAGACTAGCTGAACCTTGTTATGTCATATGGACTTTGTGGAATTTAATTAATGAGAAATCGGCCATAGTTAATGATGATCTTGCAGGTTGAGTTCAGAGATCAGAGCAGGTGTAAAGACAACGTTTTCTCTTCTGGATCTGGATGGAATGGTATCTGAACATGCTTCTATATGGGCTGCATTCAGGTCGACCTCAGAGGCTCTCTGCGCTCAGGTTCTACCCATAATGCATTCAGGATGCAATTTTAACGATGCTTATTCTCCCAGCAGACTTTCCCATTCCACACACACTTGCAAGTGTGGCAGGTGGTGTGTGTTGGAAAGTAGGCTGAATGCGTGCCTGTGGCGAGAGCTGCGAGAGAGCTGTCCTGTCTACATTCTCACACACACACACAAACACACACACACCAACCATGTACTCTTTGTACTACTGTGACAGTCTCTGTTTCCATTTCTTTTCTCATGTACATGATTCTCCTCACCGCTCTCAGGTGTAAAACGCCCATCTGCTCAGCCTCAGGGACCCAACGATGGTTTCCTGTGTGATTTGTGTCGGCATCCCTATTCTGCAGCCCTGAACAGCACTGTTCGTTTTATATTCTGGACAAAAAGGAATTGATACTCGCTCTGAAGGTGGAGCACAGTGTGTTCAGGTTGCTCATGTTATTATCTGCCTATACTGAATTACATTTGTACAGTTTGTACATTTCAGCTGTTAAAATTGGAAGAAAGGAAAGATGCTTAGAGGGTACACTGTAACAAACATTATTGGAGTATATTTTATGTCTTTCTATTCAAAATGTGATGCTTAATGCAGTGTGATACTTGCCATTTCTTTGTAATTAATTGTGAAATTTACTAGGAATTTCTGGGTGAAAGTGTAAAAAAAAATTTTTTCAGTGTAGATGCATGTAGAAAAGGCAATTGCGACTTTTACAATTCTGCCTTTTTTTCTCGCAATTGTGAGATCTCAGGACTGTGTTGATATAAACTCACAATTCAGATTTTTTTTCTCAGAATTCTGAGATATAAATGTGTGATTGCTAAACTAAATGAGTTATTATCATGCAATTGTGAGAAAAAGTCAAAATTGTGAGATAAAAAGTTGCAATTACCTTTTTTATTTTTTAAGTCAGTGGCAGAAACGGGCTTCCATAAGAATGAACTGCTGTTTTTAACTCACAAACATACCTGGAGACACTTGGATTCAAGCAATGAAGCAATTAATTTGTGCTCAGTCTGTAGGTGTGATGGGATCTAAGATGATGGTGAACCTCTTAAATTAGACTGTTTCTTCCTCTTTATCAAAGCGACAGGATGCGATTTAGAGTTTATTACATTTTGACAGTCAACATGTTTCTCACTGCCTGTCACTACTTATTTGCAAATGGCTAAACGGTCACTTAAAATAATCAAAATTGTGAATGGAGACTAGGACTGTCATGCTCCAAAAATGAGAGAAAAAGCACTGTAAATTATAGACTACTTCTGTGAAGCTAATTTTTTGGAGCTTGTGCCAATTCTCATTTGCTTTCATTAAATGGAAGAGTGCCCATAATAGCCTTTAAAAATTTCATATGAAAAAGGCATACAGGTTTGGAACTACATTTAATGGTGTTTTCACATTAGAACCTTTGGTGTTGGTATTTATTTATTTGCTTAACTGCCTGCCTGCTTGTTTTTTTTTTTTTTTGGCTGATTGTCACTAAGTAATCAAACTCTGATGCATAGGCTTCCAAATGCATATATATATATTAGGAATGCACCGAAATGTCGGTTTATGGCTGAAAATATGAACCGAAAATATATGGCGTGCCGCACCGCCTAGCAGTGTTCAGCGCTCAGGTTTCACTCTCCCTCTAGCCGTCGTCACACGCGTTGTGATGCCCTGCTCAATATTCAATACAATTTTTGAGTTAAATTAAAAAGTCTTACAAAATTACTTTATATTATTTAATAAAATATTAAATGATTATTACAAAGCATTTTTGGTTTTGGTTTTCGGCCAAGTGCATACAGAAGTTTTGGTTTCGGCCCAGAATTTTCATTTTGGTGCATCCCATATATATGTGTTTGTGAACCCAGCAATCAAGCCCAGAATGAAAACAGCCTAATGCAGCAGGCCTGTGCATGTTTGTGTCTGTTGAGTGTTAGTTTGATCTCTGTCTCATCAGTATGCATACAGCAGTAGAGGCGTTGCTCTGAGAGCAGCAGCGCTTATGCAGCAGTTGTTCTAATTTTTGTCTCCAGCACATTTTTTTCCCAAATCTGGCTTCATTATTTTATATTCTGACAGAGGTCAGCCTGAGCCTGTGGGGAGAGAGCTATCTTTTGCATGCCAACCGTATCATAGCCTGGCTGGGCACTCTGAGAAAGGATCCGGGCTTGCACTAGAGAACACTGCTAAGATGTGAGACTCAGCCAGCGGCTGTGTTTGTGCTTTGCTGCTAAGCTAGGTGGCTCTGAACTCCTGCGTGTGTGCGTATGAGTGTGCGCACACATCTAAAAGCATTTGCGAGTGTGATTGGGTGTGTGGAGGTGAGAGCAAATTGGAGGTAGAGTGTGAGAGTGGTATATACAGACTGACAGTGGCATTAATGGAGCTTTTTACATGTTGCTCTTTATTCTGATTGGTTAGTCAAAATATTCTGTGGTAAATGTTTTTGTATATTGACAGTTTATTGTATAATTTACTATATAACCAATTCCATAAGTTCTCTCTCAAATAAGTCACTCTCTCTGCAGTCCTTTTTTGTCACACAATAAAAGAATTTACTCCTGATCAACCTGCCAGGGTTTGTGTGTGTGTGCTGAGAACAAGCAGGTCTTACATAGCCAGATTTTTGATTATGGTATCAAATTAAGTTTACATTGTGGCTTTTGTGTCTAAGAACCGCCCACTTGTACAGGAAAAGACCATCTAACTGACACGCAAAATGACCAACCACAGTTAACCACAGTTTTTTTAAATTTTATATATGTGTGTGTGTGCGCCATTTAGGAGCAATTTCATGAGTTTATTAGAATTATTACCACATTAATATAAATATGAGAAATCTTAAGTACATGTGACAATAATAGACCATCAAAAAAAAGGTAAATCAAAGCAACAAAAATGTCTAAAATGTATTGATTTAGTCATTAATTCAGTGGTTTATTTATTTATTTTAAACATGTTTTTATTAATTTAGCCTATTGCAAAGTATTTATTATTTATTTAATTAAGAATTAATATTATTATTAATGAATGAATGAATGAATGATGCATTTATATAGCGCTTTATTGTGTATTGTTGTACACCCAAAGCGCTTTACAATCATATGGGGGGTCTCTCCTCAACCACCACCAGTGTGCAGCATCCACTTGGATGATGCGACGGCAGCCACAGGACAGCGGCGCCAGTGCGCTCACCACACACCAGCTACAGGTGGAGAGGAGAGAGAGTCATAGAGCCAATCAAGTGGTTGGGGATTATTAGGAGGCCATGATTGACAAAGGCCAGGGGGGCAATTTGGCCAGGACACTGAGGTTACACCCCTACTCTTTACGAGAAGTGCCATGGGATTTTTAATGACCACTGAGAGTCAGGACCTCGGTTTAACGTCTCATCCGAAGGACGGTGCTTTTTGACAGTATAGTGTCCCCGTCACTATACTGGGGCGTTAGGACCCACACGGACCACAGGGTGAGCACCCCCTGCTGGCCTCACTAACACCTCTTCCAATTAATTCTTATGTATTGTAAAAGTAATTATCGATTATTGTAGTGTAATTATCGATTGAATGATTAATTGATTGATTGATTGATTGATTGAAAACTATTTATTTAGTTGATACTACTATTTTGGCACTCTGTGTGTGCATTTTTTATTTTATTTTTTTGCCTCCTCAAAAGGACATACTGATAAGATTGGTCGGATAAAGCCAGCCAATCAGATTCAAACTGTAAATTTTACTTGCTGAAATTTGTGTGCAACATGCATCAGATAGACGGCAAACGTGCTGTCTAAACCTGAGACTGGCTGTACATCTTCACCAGGCTGTTGCTGTGTATTGTTGCATCTTTATTGTTGTGGTTTTGCTTCAAACCCGGAGTTAGACTGCAGTCAATGGTTCTGTAAGCTCTCGGTTACTGGCTTATTCCTGCACTAGACGGGAGCTCTCCATGGTGAGCTGTACTGAATTAAAAGTTCACCACAGGGAGAAACTAATGACTTCCCTCAGCCTGCCTGGACCACAGGAAGTGGCCCACAAAGCCACCAGGTGGGCAGGGTTTCCTCCTGGGTCGGCAGGTGTAAAGCTATAGCACTGAGTCTGGGAGTTGGGCCACGGACCAGAACCCACCATACCCCCAACTCCTAAAAGCAAACAGCAGCCAAATCAGTGCCTTTCCCCCCTCCCTAGTGTGCCTATCACAGAGCAGGAGATGAAATGAAAAGAGAAAGCATGAAAGAACAAAGGAAAGCTTAAAAAATGAAAGCCATTAAAAGTTCTTTGAAGAAGATCACGACTCGCAAAGATTGATTCATAGTTTAGAAAAGCAGAAAATGAGGGGATGAGTCAATATTCAGGCACAGAGGAATATCAGTAACAAAAGTCCTCAATAAACACTAATTTGAGTGATGTCTTGGCTGCTTTTCTTACTGTTTTTTTTTTCTTTGGCTAAAGCAAATGCTTGCAGTGTAAACGGCTTGCGTTTGAAGTACACACAAATGTTCATTGTAATTAAATGTGCAATACTGCTGCAGCTTCATAGCCCGTGGTATATTTACAGTGTTTTCTCTTGCCTTTTTGGTGCTCCTTCACACCCTTGGCATTTTTTTTATGTCAAACTCTAATTCAGAAAGACTCCTTTCTGCTTTCAGGCATCGTAATCAGAAAACCAAAGCAATGATCTTCTCACTGTAACGTCGGGAGGGATGAAAAGCCACCCGTTTCCCCTCTAACTACAGTGCGATGGGGCTTTTTATTGGCTTAAGCTGTGAATAAATTCATACTCTTTCTCTTCTCTTGTATAAATATGTAGTATCTTCACTCAGCATTAAGCTTTAGTGATGAAAAAGCACTTGCTGATTGCTCATTTGAGAATGACGTGCATATTTCTGTGTTTACATGCTGTGTGTTTGATCAAGGCACTCGTGGGATTGGTGAATTGTGCTGTGCTGCTTGTCTGTGTTGATTTACTCTCCATTCATTTGCTTCTGAAGAGAGAGAATGGGAAGAGATAGCAAGAGATGAATACGCGACAAACATCACATTTGCATTGATGTTGTAAGTTAAAGAGGATCGATGGATAGATGATAAATGATAGATCAATTAAAGATTTTATAAATCAAATATGGATAGATGGATTAATGGAGGGATATATAAATCGATTAAAGATTAAAGAGGAATTGATATTTTATTTATAAAGATGGATGGATGGATGATAAATGATAGATCAATTAAAGATTGTCAAATTAAAGATTAATATTTATTTATAAAATTGGATTACTGAATGGATGGATAAAAGATTAAAGACTGTCAAATTAAAGATTGATTTATTTTATTTATAAAAATGGAAGATGGATGGATGGGTAAAAGATTAAAGATTGTCAAATTAAAGACTAATACTTGTAAAATTGGATTGAACAGAAGGATTAATTGATGGATAGATCTGTCAAATTAAAGATGGATTTATTTTATTTATAAGGATGGATGATGGATGGATACAAGATTAAGATTGTCAAATGAAAGATTACTTTTATAAAATTGGATGGATAGATGGATGGATGGATAAATCAATTAAACTTAAAAGACTAATATTTTATTTATAAAATTGGATGTAAGGATTAAAGATTGTCAAATTAAAGATTATTTTATTTATAAAATTGGATGTATGGATGGAGAGATGGGTGTAAAAATGGAGACAGTTTAGATGATGTTTATCATGTTAAAATTGGTGGATCATAGATACACATTGTCAAAGTAAATATTTATTTATTTATTTTTGTGGTTTATTGGTAGTAGTAGTAGTAGTTCGTCTGGTGATACTTAATACTTTATTTCCATTTTTTTTTTATTAGCATTCGTTTTTTTTAAAAGTTGTTTTATGACATAAAAACATGGACACTGTACAGTGTATCCTGTTGACACACAACATTGTTAATGCAGAAGATGATGAACTGTACTGCATGAATGAGCTCATGTAATTGAACGACATATTGTCCATCTAGTCATGGCCTGTGGTGTTCTGAACTCTTGCCTTTGAATATAACTGGATTATGTATTAGCACCAACCATAAACCAACAAAGGCATAAATTATTCCCTGCTGTCTTTTACCTGAGCCTGAATGATGTGATGGAAAGCAAATAGGATAACAGAATGAATCGCAGTCAAAATTATTGTTTCATCTTATCCTCAAGTGGGAGTGTGGGTGTGTGTGTATCTTTTTCCAAGCCATTAACCAGTGAAAATAGGGCTGCAAGCTGATAAACCTCCTTTCATAATGAAACCAAATGGACTGAATGTCCGCAGGTGAGGAAACGGCTTGCATAACAAGGAGTGAGAACAGAGGACGCTGACGGCTGTTACAAACGGGGAGTAATGAACTCATACGGTGTAATGTTTCCCTCCCTCGGGTGGTGGACAGAGAGCCAGATGTAGGTGATGGTGATGATGGTTTGTCCTGCGGAGGGATTCGCATTCAGGCCTCCGTAATAGAGACCGATTTGCACTCCTCAAGCACCAAATGCAAGTAAAGGGAACTGACTAGTTGCAAACACTACAATAACTTTCAAACTAACTAAAGGTCTTAAAATGGCAGGACAAAAGTCTGAAACTGTACAGGATGAAGGACAGCATCATGTTTCAGAGGAATCTTGCCAATAGCTCCATTTGAAAAAAATGGCTAACTTTCTTCAAAGTAGGTTACACTTGACATCGGTAAAGAAATTAGCTTTCATCTTGCTGGGGGGACATTTTCCTTTCCTTTTCTGTAATATTATCTGTATTATCTGTATTATTTCATAGGTGTAATAGAAGGGAGTGGGGATACATTTTGTTAAATCGGAGACATTTCAGTGGTTTTTGAATTACGCACATACATAGTTCATAGGTGTTGTATTTTGCCTGTCATTTCAGTACCTTTTCAAGTCTTTATGTTGGAGAAGGAAGAAAACAACGAATTCAGTGTCACTCAGAGGGTGCCTGAGCTACTATTAAAAGTGCAACCGACATTAGTATTCACAATTAGTATTTGTGTGGTGCCCCAAATTTAGCAGTACGCAGGGAGCGCGGTGTGAAAATATCCATGCGTGAAATGGCTCTCTAATCCTACCATTAGGAGAATTTATGCACGCAAATCTGAGAAATTCTTCACAGGTGTAATTATCGCTAATTAGCTATAGATATTATTTAGTTGCAGGCAAGGTAATGAGAACACAAAAACACAAACACAGTATGACTGTGGAAAAACATCAATAGATTTGTGTGATAATGCTGAATATGTGCCTCTCTGTGGCGCTCCTCTGGTGACAGCAGTCATTAGTAGATATTAATCTTGCTTTAATAACTCGCCATTTCCCACAGGCTGCAGTTCTCCTGATGGTCTAACATTTCCCTCGCTCATGCCCTCTGCCAGGGACTTTCATCAAATTGACATTTGCTCAGAAACACCAACTTGTTTAATCACCTCTGATTGGAAAAAGGAAACTCTCTGTACTGCTTTCAAAGAAAAGAACTGTTTCCAGAGCACCTTTCTTTATTGCAATGGAGTAAACACGCAAACAGTGATTGAATTATTGAATTTTCTTAAAGATTTTTACAATTCTTTAAAATCATACAATTTTGAAGAGTAGACTTTAATTACTTCAACTTTTCTTTTTTTTTGTAAATTATTCTTTGTCGTTTTAGTCTTTAACTTCTTTATTGTACAAATTGTAATTATTAGAATCAGGGAAATTCTGCTGTGCACTAGTTCCTAATAACTTCAGCTTCCTAAGAAAATCCATGTTTTCCATTAATTGGAAATATTTGTAAAACTTGTTTTTTTTTTATCCATAGTACTATACTGTATAGTATTAATACCAATAATGATGATAATTATAAAAATTATTATTATTATTTTAATCATTAATTCATTTATTTATAGAAATGTGTAAATTATAATATGGGCTAAGTTGTCCAGTGGAAAGCTACTATTATTATTATTATTATTATTATTATTATTATTATTATTATTGTTGTTGTTGTTGTTGTTGTTGTTGTTTTATTTCTAGAAACGTTATGAGGTAAGTTGGTCTCATTGGTAACTTTATCCTTCACAACATTGTTAATAGAGAAAAATGTCTAAGACAATTTATCAGACTGGCCTTCTGACTCACAGCCTCATACTACTGCCTTTTTGACAAGTAGATAGTAGAGAAATACATTTACTGCCTGCTCCATAGAGATTATTCAAATGTTTAGTCACATTGTTATTTCTTACATTGACATTTCTTGTGGTGCCATTTAAAGGTTAAATTATGAAAAAAAACTTTTATTGTTACAAAAGAGGAAAGATGAGGTTAATCCTTATAATCTGCAAAAAAAAAAAAACAAGACAAAAAAACGAATTAAGATATGTAAATGGCAGGCCAGTCCTCTCAACGACTCTGTTGTTTCCATGGAGTGCAGGCATTATGGGTAGTTTGCATAAACCTAAGTGTTCAATCAAGAGCAGACAAGGTAAAGACTGAAAGTAAATGCTCACAACTATGTAATATGAGGATGTGAAATGTTAATAATGTGGCTGATCATTTTTTACTGTGCATCAGAGTTTTCACTTTTTTCGCCTTCAGAAAGAATAATGGTTGCTTATACATTACAGACCTTGTCAGGCACAGAAAAAATCTCTTATTTTTTCCAACAAGGTGACTATAAATCACAGAGTTTCTGTAAATTGAACGCAACAAAAGCGCTCTCTCTGTTTTTCATTACATTTGAAGGTCAGTGTGTGCTTACATTGAGAGAGGCCTGTGTGATTTAACCTTAGCATGATTCGATTAGAGCAGAAAGCCTGTGTACATCGCTACACTCTGTGATTCGACGTGATAAAGCTTGCATTTCAGCTGCACCCGCTATTGTGGTCCTGATGGTGATTAAATCTGTTTCAGGGCATTATCCTATTATAACAATATTTTATTCTAGGAAATGTGAGGGGAGATTTGAATGAAAAATAATGGCACTAGTGTAAACTCATTTATGACTAGTGAAAATTCCACAGGTCTAAGTCTAGATAAAGTATCTTCAGGAACATCCATTAGCAAGATGATGATGATGGTGATGATGATAATAGTCATTCCTTGTGTACTTGGCAGAATAAATGAGCTATATAATATATGAGGCTTACAAGAGGGAAAAAAAGAGCTGATCTTGGATCAGGGCCACACCATTTGTATAATCATATTCATTAAAAAAAAAAAAGGGATAGAGAGAGAAAAAAGAAAAACTCAAGATGCATAAAAAGGAAAAGAACTTATATATATATATATATATATATATATATAGTATTATTATTATTATTATGGACACTTTGCAAATTTATAATTACAAAGGCATGAGCTTTTGTGTGTGTATATATATATATATATATATATATATATATATATATATATATAGTATTATTATTATTATTATGGACACTTTGCAAATTTATAATTACAAAGGCATGAGCTTTTGTGTGTGTATATATATATATATATATGTATGTGATATAAGTGATAAAGTACACTACTACTAATTGTATTTATATTTAGCTTTTACTGTTGGATCAAACTGAAATAAATACAATATTACAAACAATAACATTTTTCATACCCAAACATAGGAGTGACACTTCTTTTTATTTCATAATTCCATGAATTCAGCAATTCATTCCCTTGTATTCTGAAGCTTCAGATGTGAACAGATAAGTTCAGAGTAACATTCAGGTCTTGTGCAGCCGGTGACATCTCTGAATCTTCATGATATGCATTAATGATGTTGTCAGACTACTTTTTTATGCTTTAAGGTGTGAGTGTGTGTGAAGCACTGCATGCATCAGTCTATCTCAGGAGTGAGTCACTGATTCACCAAAGGAAGAGAGAGATGGATTTTCTTGCTGATACCCATCAGCTGTGGTTTGAAGACATTCTGGTGGATTCCCTCAGCCTTTGTTGTGTGTTATATGGATGTGCAGCTGAGAGGAGAGATATCTGAGATAGGGAGGATGTGTGGTCCACACCATGGCGGTCATTAAATGTCACGTGATGATACTTGCTCGAGCCTCTCGTTACTGCGCATTTGTTTGGCTATTTAAGTGCGGCTCCATTCGGATCCTGGCTGCCTGCACTGCAGCTGCTGAGAGACGTGGCATACGGATGCTGCCCGTAATTGAGTTTGTGTGAGGCAGCAACAGATTGTGATTTGAAGAAGAGAGGCGGGACGTGGCGGATCCTGGGCTCTCTCAGGGGATACGGTGGGCTTGGTGAAAGCCATATGCACCTTAAACTTTCCAAGAAAATGTTCTGCGTTTATAAACTGTGTGTAATCTTAAGAATTATGGAGACTAATTTAAGCTCTTAATAAACATTTCAAATGGGCTGGATGTTTTTATAGCAGGCAGAGAAGTGCTTGAATGACGGCACACATCAAATCCCAACAAATCTCCATCTGGGTAGACTAGTTTGAGAACGTTTTTTGCACTAAAATGCAAGCTTTTTGCATTTCAGTGGAACACATTGGCCTGTATCCGATCTCAAGGACCCCAAAATATGATGATCAAAAAAAAACAACAATATGATTTATGTATAAAGACCTATTGCCTATATATATATGTATATGTGTGTGTGTTCTGTAGTATGGGATTCTTCCAGCTCAGGGGAATTTTTTTTTAATTTTTTTATTTTTTTGTCTTGGATTTGTTTCAACCCTGTTTAAATAACCAGAAATGGCAACATTGACTCGACCAATAGCATGACTTTGAAGGCGGAGTTGTGTGTTTGTATGACCAATGCCATCACTTGATGGTCGCTGCATATTATTATTTAATGTAAAATTATTTTAACATTGAAAAACATCAGCTTTAAAGTTGCCAGTGTATTTCTTTACTCATTTGAAAACTCCAACATCTAATCCATATTGACAGTGTTATAATTTTGTGATTTTGAGCTCTTCTAACGATTTTTCCTGACCTTTCATACTGTACTCCAAAACAGAGTGACCGACACTCACAGAGGGCTGCTTCTCTCAGGCAAATCCCTGCTCCCCGCAGACAGACTAACCTCATTCCTTCTCCTTCTCGCTCTCATCTCCTTCCTTTACCCTCATCTTCTGAGAACAAAGGAAGCACTGAAGGAAAGAGGGGAGGAGAGCATTGGGGACATGAGCAGGTCGATCAGCTGAGATGGAAAGGTGTAAGACCCTCTCTATCTTTTTGCCCGTGAACTTTTGGAAAATAATATTAGAAGTGTGGTCTTCAAACACATCGATTGGCTGCGCAACAAAAGCTCCCCTCGCCTGTAAACAATCATAACTGTCAGCAGCTCTTTCAGTCCACTGACTTCTAATATATAATTATACTGCACTGAATTGTAAAAATTTTTTGCAGATTGTGGTTGCACAATTGGCAGCTGTCACTGAATTATTTATATAAGCTAGTTAAATGGGTATTCTGTTCTTTCAGATAAGTTTAATTGAGTCGGTTAGAGCTCTGCTGCAGGTTCGAAGGTCTTTGCTACATCATAGGGCAACTATAAATGAAAACGATGCTGATTAAGTTACTTAATTAGTACCTTTTTGTGCCAACTCCTACACCAAATGCTTATTACATAGCAAGCATTAACGAGTGCACTTGTGTGTGCGTGCATATGTCGACATAATAGACTACAGCGCTGGCTGCTACTTTGAACCGATGATTAAAGTAGCTTTGAAAGAGAAAACAAAATGATATATTTTTGTTTGTTTGGGAGGGTGCGCTTTGTTAACTCCTCGTCTCTGTAGTCAAAGTTTTTCTTCCTCATTGATTTTGTTTACTGTTAAATGTATTTCACTGTCGCCCAGTTGTTAGCGTTTGATCGTTTGCAATGAGATAAACAGATGTCAATTACGAAGACCCAGATGCAAATAAAGAGAAATGAGGCCGTAATGAAGAATGTTCATTTGTCATTTGATGAAGGAACAAACGATGGTAATGACAAACACAAACTTCTGCAAGAGGGAGGGGATGTAGGTCATTCCTGTTATGTAGTGCATTTTAAAATCTCAAATTTAATCTCTAATTATCTTCTTTTTTTTATAAAAAAAAACAAAAAATAAAAACAACTTGCACTTATACATTGTTGCTCTTTTGTTAGTTTTGACTGCTTTTAGCTTTTATTGTCCTCATTAGTAAGTCGCTTTGGATAAAAGCATCTGTTAAATGACTAAATGTAAATGTAAACTCAATTTAAACTCAAAAAAATTCTGATATCCCACCGAAATGATGTCTCTTCCTGGATAATTATGTAATTAAGGAACTAGCTTTGTCACTTGGGGTATAGCTTTATGATGTCATTGGGAAACTGGTTTTATGATGTCATTGGGAAAAAGGCTTTATGATGACATTGGGAAACTGGCTTTTGATGTCATCGAGAAACTGGCTTTATGACGTCATTGGGGAATCTGGTTTTATGATGTCATTGAGAAACTGGCTTTTGATGTCATCGAGAAACTGGCTCTATGACGTCAATGATAAACTAACTTTATGACGTCATTGGGGAATCTGGTTTTATGATGTCATTGAGAAACTGGCTTTTGATGTCATCGAGAAACTGGCTCTATGACGTCAATGATAAACTAACTTTATGACGTCATTGGGGAATCTGGTTTTATGATGTCATTGAGAAACTGGCTTTATGATGTCATTGAGAAGCTAGCTTTATGATGTCACTTAAGAACCAGCTTGATGATGTCAATAAGGAACTAGTTTTTTATGTCAGGAGTTGACTTTTGTGCAAGAAAATATTACAAAAGGCTAACAGGGTGGAAAGTAAAATTGAGGACACGGGGAAATAAACATTCTCTCAAAAATGTGTTGCTTGAGACAGAGAAAGTATTAGAGATTACATAAAGGAGGGGAAAAAAGTGAATGCACCTAGATTATGTATTATTTTAAGTTTCATGTTAGAATAACCCCAGGACATGAGTAAACTATTTTAAAATAGAGCAATTACATAACATTTACTAAATATCTCTTTAAAAAAATAACTTAAAATACAATAAAATATGAAACTGATTTTGTCCAATATATTAAGACAATTAAAGTTAATTAAAATTTTTGTACAAATACACTCCAAATGGAACACTTTTGGAACACTTAATATGATGGAAATATGAAAATGTACCTCACAGCAGGAATGACCCAGGTTTGTGTCTGCCACGAGAGGACGAAGGACATCAGTCCATATCCGTGTCATTTAATCTGAGACTTTCTCTCTCTGACGTGTTCTGACGGAGTGGTCGGAGAGGATTACCCAGCGTCCACAGTCCAAGAGCTGCTCTTTGCTGTCTGGCCCAAAGTTCACCTTCAGGTGACCTGCCATTTGTGGACAGGGAGTATGTGTGGCATTAAGTGTGTGTGTGTAATGATCTATGTTCTTGGTTTTTTAAACATAGCATGTGTATGTGTGTTCACAAATGCAAAGAAACAATTTAC
The DNA here is from genome assembly GCF_001515605.1 of Sinocyclocheilus anshuiensis. Lineage (NCBI taxonomy): Eukaryota > Metazoa > Chordata > Actinopteri > Cypriniformes > Cyprinidae > Sinocyclocheilus > Sinocyclocheilus anshuiensis. The sequence goes on along the minus strand of NW_015548309.1, from coordinate 509,409 downwards.
ACTCATCATGCAGCCAGCAAGAAATGCGCTGGTTTAATGAATGATATATGAGGGAACAGATGTTTGTGGCTTGCTGGACAGAACTCTTAACAGAGTGACCTTGGCCCATGCTGACAGAAATCATCAACATATGGCTAAACACACATACATTGGCATGGAATCTGCTATACACTGTAGCTGCATGAATGCAAAATCATATGTAATTTCCCTCAATACCAAGATTAATTAGAAATTTGTACATATCTGATAGATTAATTGGGTTAATATGTGTATCTAAACCCAAGCGACTGCCTATTCACATTTATTTACACAGCTAATTTAGGTTTTTTTCATAAATCGCAGTCATTCTGCTAATTAACAACCACTTTAATCCTACCATTTTCAGAATGCGATAATGTAAAACCGTCCATAGCGTTTGTTCTCCCTCCTGTAACTCTTTTCTTCTTCCGCCATAGGCGATTCTAGGTTTTATCTAATGGCTTCTTAGGCAAATGGGAAAACTCTGAGGGATGAGATTTTTGCAATGCTGGTCATTAAATTGTAGTTAAGCCATTGAGAGCTGACTTGAAAAGAAACGAAAAGAAAAGAAAAGAAAAAAACGATGGAAACCAAGTGCCGTAGCAAATAACTGTGTAATAAAAAGCTGTTAAATATTCACACTGTGCTTTTCCCTTCGCATGGAAATCAGATCTGTTAACACTGCATTTTGCCTAGACTCTCGTTTTCGTGGAAGTGTGTGAAGATGAACACTTAAAGGAATGCACAGTCAGTATTCGCCCCCTTATTTCAGATCTCGCACCCGGTACAGTTGAAGGTCAATAAGAACATCGGTGACCCCTGTGATTGGATGATCTCCACTCACACCAACACTTGTTGATTTAATTGAATGGCTGGACTTGTGCAGGGTGGGATCATGTAGCTAATACGACTGAATACATTAGCACTCGCTGATCTCTTTGAGAGATTAATTATTGCATGACATCAGTAGAAATACATAAAACATCAATAATAACATGTATGCTAACCTTTCCTGTGCTTCTTGTTCCTCTTTTGCTCCTATATTAGCTGAACAAACTTTCTCCGAAGGGCTTTCTTGGCAAGACCTTACCTGTTTCCTTTCCTCAAGAATCTCAACACACTTTCAAGCTGCTCTTCCTCCCATTTTGAGCTCCTTCCAAGAATTTCTTTCTCCCCCCTTTCAATTCTGTCATTATTTACTCGCCTTCCTGTTGTTTCAAACCTGTATGACTCTCAAATCTCATTCCCACCTCAGCAAACTCATAATTTGGCACATCATGTATGGTTAGGAGACATGAGAGTCAATGAAAACCAAAGTTTGGCATCAATGCCATCAAACTTGGCACAACACCTCTTGAATTTTGAATAAGTTTTAATTAGGACATTTTTCATTTTGTTTTCCATGGAGTAAAAATTCAAAAAGGCTTGGAAAAACATTCACATCATGAAATGCCAAAGGCCTAGCTCATGAATATGAATTAGGTTATCAACCAAAAAAATTAACTTGATTTTTTTTTTTTTTTTACTGTTGTGATAAATACTCCATGATCCTAAAATCAAGTGAGCATTTCCAAGTCAAAACTGTACAGAGTAGCGTTACGATTACAAATATTTAAAAAAATCACTTAAACCATTTTTAGCAGCACATTAATTTAGTTTTATGTCTAAAAATGGACTAGACTACCATTCATTTACACTGATACAAAAGATTTCTATTTCAAGTAAATACTGTTCTTTTGAACTTTATATTCATTAAAGAATCTGGGGAAAAAGTATTACGGTTTCCACACACAAAAAAAGCAGCACAACTGTTTTCAACAATGATAATAATAAATGTTTCTTGAGCACCAAATCAGCAAATTAGAATAATTTCTAAAAGATCAGTAAGACTGGAGTAATGGTAAAAAAAAATAAAAATCATGGGAATAAATTATATTTCTATTGTATTAAAATAGATACCAGTTATTTTAAATTATAATAATACTTCACAGTATTGCTTCTTTTACTTGCACAACTATATGTAGCTTTGGTGAGCATAAGAGACTTAATAACCAAAATAGTTTAAAAAAAAATTACAAACCACAATCATTTGAACGGTATTGTATGTTTTGAAAACTGAGCTCTCAATACATTGTGAGCAATTATTGTTTCTGATTTAAGAGTTCTACTAAACTCTACTGACAGATTAGTTGTCACAACATTTGTAGAAACGTTGCCTCTATTAGACGTATTCCTGCCGCAAGCTACTTCATAAAGTGGTGGGGACAAAATCAGCCATGGCAAAGAGTGCTAGGGACACGTCCCACCCGTCCAGTCAGTAAATGACGCCTCTGTGAGGAATTTCTCCAAGCAAATGCCTTTCATTAAAAAGCAATCGAGATCACACATGATTCTTCTTCCAGGAAAGCCCCAGTTCTCCCCACAACTCGACAAGCCATAAATCCAGTCCACAGCCTGAGAATGTTAGTTAATGGCGTCCAAACAAAGTAAAACAGTGATGCTGTGACTCAACAAGAGGAGGGGGATCAAATCGACCATCTCAATTAGAGCCAAGACCCCTCATGAACTTCATCCAATCAGAGAGCAAATAATTACACGGAGAAACATTCATCCTCCTCTGAAAGCAAAAAGACCACGGGAAAACAAGGGGGAGCAGATAATGAAGATTTTAAAATGAAATGGCTTTATGCGTACAGCACAAATGAATGAGATTATTAAAGAGAGCATGTATCGTGCTCTGTTTGCTTTAATGGCCGGCCTTAGAGGAAGAAATATGCCCCTTTTATGGCAAATGAATGCAAAATTAACAAATGAAGAGAAGATGAACCTCTTATAAAATAATGATCTCACAGAGAGTGCTTCAATAACATTTTAGCATGTGAGTGGTACAGTATTTTCAAGATGTAGTTGTTCTCTGAGCCATTTCTCTTCGGGATGACCAGCAAAGGAAATGCAAGAACTGATGCAACCACTTACTTGGACATCAGTATTAAAACATTTTGGAAGCACCAAGTTGGCTTGAACCCCAGCCAAATGGCATTGCCAAACTGGATTGTAGCTCTTGCCTAAATATAAAAATGTCTTCTCTGTCCTACAGTCTGTTTGCCGTTCAGATCAGTGAATCTAAATGGAATCTCAAAGAGCTTGACACTGTGTTGATAGTGTTTATAGAAAGGACAGGAAATGACAAGGACTGAGCACGGCAAAGTAGTACACTAAAATTTGTCTTTGATTAATGGAAAAAGACAATAGGCAAGTAGGCTTCTTGCACAAATTACCTGCTGGATAAATAAACCTATTATGTACTTATCTGTGTGTGTAATATTTATTTTATACAATAGTTCAATAAACAAAAAGTTAATATTGAGTAACATATTTATATATTTTAGAGACAAAATGGTCAGTTTTAGTTTTTGCTCTGCCAACAAAAATCACTATAAAGGAACAGTTCTCTCAAAAAGGAAAATGTGCAGACCATCCAAGATGTAGATGAGTTGTTTCTTCATTGCAAAATATTTGGAGAAAATGATCACCAATGGATCCTCTGTAGTGAATGGGTGTCGTCAGAATGAGAGTCCAAACAGCTGATAAAACATCACAGTAATCCACCCACACTAAATTTCTCCAAATCTGTTCTGATGAAGAAACAAACTCATATACATCTTAGATGGCTTTAGGATTAGTACATTTTAAGAAATATGTTGGGTGAACTAATCAAACACACTTAGTGAATGAGACCCAGTATCCTTTTCCTTTAAAACTGTAGCATGTACAAACAATCATATAGGTGCATTAGCATGATTGTTAACAGATTAACAGGGCTGTCAAAGCTGCAATGATGTGCTGAGACTCAAAGGCCCTTTTATATGTGGTGTTGTCAAATAAACTGCTATTAAATAGTCTTGCATGCAAACCTACGCAGGTTAATGATGCTCAGGATCTTGCTTTAGCGCAGTATACATTTAAACATCTTAAGGGCTGCGTATTTCACAGATGATGTGCAAGACTTTTTATTTATTTATTTTTTTTTAAGGGCACTATGTCACACTGCAGTAAGGAGAGAGAAGAAAAAGCGAGCGAGCGAGAGAAAGAAAGTCAGTCCGATCAAGAGTTACATGTTCTCTGCTAATCCGCCACATCTCATACCTGACAGCAATACAAACTCTATAATCTTATAACTTATCACCATGGCAACATCCATGTTCTCAGTCGTAGCTCCAAGGTGAGATGAATGGATGCATTTTTCATGAATATTTCTAGAATTCACCAGTTCAGGATGCTCATGGGAGCTACAGCAGAAATGCTGCATGAATGTGTAATCTACTGGAAAAATGAAGGATAAACACGAAGCACACATGAAATGTACAGTTTACATCCAGTTATTTAATTCACCATCTAGCATTCAAAGTAACATGCGGTTTAAACATGACTGCAAACATAAAACCCACTCAGACTGCGATTTCATTACCAAAGGGTTTGAAATCTGGAGAACAACCAAACTGTAAATGAATAAGTGTAAATAGAAGCAGTGATTATATGTGTTGTCACAGTTTTCCTGCAGTGTAGACTGACTGTACAGTATACATTCTTAATATTTGATCTGTATTTCAGTTGAGGGACATACATACTGTATGCACAGAGGAAGCTGTCACAATCCTTTGTGTCTGACAAAGTGGGTTGTAACCCTTCCTGTGAAAGAGGACATGCAAATGAAGGAATGTTTATGTCTGTTTATTTTTAGTTCTAGCTGCTTCTCTTGTGGTCTTGTTTACGCCTACGTGTACAGGGCTTTAATTTTCTTTTATTATTTACTTCACCTTATTTACTCCACATAATTTATGTTCTCAATTGTCTCTTTCTGTTCTTTATATATGCTTTTGTTTTATGTACTCTATATCCTTTGGCAGTATTGTAAATCATAGCAATAAACCATTGATTAGATTCTGATGGAAACATATAAACAGAGAGAACTAAAATTGTCCTGTTAAAAAAAAAAAGTTTTTAGTTTTAACAAAGAACCAGTATTGTCACACATTTTTGGGCATGTACTATGGTATTTTTTATTTATTTTTTAATCATGGCACCATGATAACATAGTGATTTACTGCCCTATAAAAAAAAAGATTAATTGCCTCTCCTGGCTCATTGCTTTTTATAAATCATCAGGAACCTGATAGAATGCATCAGTATTAAAAAAAAAAAAAAGTAATTCTTATTATTATTGGTAGCTGCAATAAACAATCCATCCTCCTTAGCCTAACTGTATAATGTTGTGTTTGCCAGAAGCAACTTTAATAAAAATAGAATTCAGCCAAAATCAGAGCAAGGGTTCAGTCGAAATCATTTCAAGGCTCAGTCAAAACCAACAGGCTTAACTGAAATGTTTTTTCCATGTTGCCTTTCCAAACACGAGTGTGATGTTGACCCAGCACTTAATGTTCTGTAGAATATTTCCCTACTCTGGTAAACAATGATGTGACATTTAACAAGCAGATGTTTACATAATGAATGGCCCCTGCACTCACTGCACAGCAGCAGCGCAGATGAAGGTTTTACAGATGTTAGGTCCCCCTCAAGAGAGTCACAGGCATGTTGCCGCGTATAAATGTGTTCGTGAGCGTTCATCCTCCAGGGTGTTTTCTGTAATTCTGATGAAGTTCAAGGGAAGTACAGCGCTACTTATCGTCCGCCAGCCAAAACACAACCTCTAAAACACTGTATCATGTCTCATTGCGCTTGCAGGAAATTTGAGATAGACATTTTGTTCCGATTGTTTAAAGAAATACAGTAGTTGACCCAAAAATGAAAATTTGCCAAACATTTGCTCACTCATCAGAACAGATTTAGAGAAATTTAGAATTACATCACTTGTTCACCAATGGGTCCTCTGCAGTGAATGGGTGCCGCCTAAATTTCTCCAAATCTGCTCCAAAACAAACTCATCAACAACTTGGATGGCTTGAGGGCAAGTACATTTTCAGCAAGTTTTCTAACTTGTTTTCATGGTTTTCAGAACTATTCCTTTAAAGCAACAACCGTACTGAAAAGTCAAGACCAGATTTGAATAGCTAAATAAAAAAAGAGCATAAATGAATAAAACAGCAGAAAAGGCGATGATGCTGAAATCGATTTTCTGTCATTGATCCAGTTTGTCTGTTTGCATATGGTTGACTTCATCAGATGAAGCAGAGAGAGCAATACACAATCATAATTGTATCACAGGAAGCTTCAAAGTTTGTGTTTTTGCTCTTTTCTTTTTTAAGACGCAAAGGCACAGCTGGTTCCGTCAAGGGAACGCTTACATCTCTGAGCAATTTTAAGGTTCAGCCTTGGGTCACTGCAAGGCATGGGCGGGCTGTTTTTGCTGCACTTACTGTTTGTTTTTATTATCAGACTCTGTTCTGTTTTACCGATTGGAACAGCAGCACCTGGGAGCACAACAGTCGGCAATGGAGTATTAAGTCCCACGGGTTTTCCCACCCTCCCATCTGTTTCCTCCTTTGAAAGAAGGAAAGATGTGTTACCCCAACATCACTGTAAAGCGCTTCTGGTGGCTAGCTGTGTGCCTGTAGCTGTATTGTGGGAGTTCTTTTGTTGGTGCCGAGATGCTGTTTGATTACATTTCTCACTACGCATCTATCCAGTGTGTGCGTTTTTACCTGAAGGGTGTAATTTGGCGATAGTTTGCAATACGCTACTAAATGTTCCCTAACAGATGTTAGAATGACGTTCAACAGATGTTTTGTGCAAGGTTTATGGTTTAGATGGTTTGAATTTGCCGAGTTAAATATGCAACACGATAAGGTCGAGTGGTGAATGTCGTGAGGTCATCTGACAACAATGTAGAGTAGTTTTTTCTGCTTATTTGAAACTTTGAACTATTGTGCAGTATTCAGTAGTAAGCTAGTATTCAATTCTGAACAAAGATTATGTTAAAAATCATGCCTGATATTCAATGAGTGATGTAAGGCTCATTGTTATGAAAGCCCGTTTCCACCAAAGTAAACAAACTTTTTTTTTGTTTTTTTTGTTTACATTTTACAGTTTACATTTTGCTCTTTGTTTGTTTGTTTGTTTCCGCCACAGAATAAAATTTAAAAAATGTAATTGCAACTTTTTAACTCGCAGTTCTGACTTTTTTTTCTCACAATTGTGAGGTTATATCTCACAATTACGACTTTTTGTATCTCGCAATTCTGAAAAAAAGTCAGAATTGTGAGATATAAATTCAGAATTGCAAGTAAAAAAAGTCTGATTTGTGAGAAGTTGCAATTACCTTTTTATTTATTTATTTATTACTCCATGGGGGAAACAAGCTTCCATATGTTGTTGTTGTTGTGCTTTTATTTTTTTTAAATCTTTTATTTTAATTAAAAATGCATTAAAATCCAATTCATGCATACAGTGACTTGAAGACACCTTTTCTAGGAATATTTTTTTTATGTATTCACTTTTAATTAATTTATTTTCATTTTGTGTATTACTATATTAAGTGAAAAGAAAATTGTAGCAAGTCCTTTGGCATAATCTTTTATTTCTTAGGGGAAAAAAAACATCTCAGAACATATTTTAATAAACTGCTTATTAGTATTTGGAAAAAATTTTATCCTCAAAATCAAAGTGGTTCATGCAGAATCAAACAAGGAAACAAACATTAAAAAGTAAGTAAGTCTCTGAAGTCTCATAAAATATCAGATAATTGGACCTTTTTATGGTAAGACTATGGTAAGTGTCAAATGGTATATGCTTTGCAAAACTGTGTGAAACCAGCATGAATGAAAAGAGTACATTAAGAATGTGTTTTAAACTATTTTTTAGATTCTATCGTGAATGCCACGTCATTGACCCATTGTATTCTGTACATTTGTTGCAATGAAAATGCTTAAATAAGCATTGCATTGTGGTAGACAGTATTCTGTGCAGTGTTTTGTTGTATACTGCTTGTTTACAGAAAAATGTGCATATTGCAGAATATACAGTACATACTGTATGAGTTGTATGGTTGTATGCTGTTCTGAACCCAGCCCATGTTGTTCACAATTACACACTGTTCATACAGAACTAGAAAACATAACAGAACTAGTTATGAGGAAATGTCCTCTTTTCCCTGAGAGAGTCGTTGCCACATATGTGCAAAACCCCTAAAAGATTAATGATGCTTCACATTTTTAGTGTAACATTTAAATTTTTTATAAAGGGGCCCTTATTAATGTTTGGTCCCAGGGATATTCTTAATGAGATGTGAATATTTCATCGGAGAAACATCCTCCGTTCATTTTGCGGTCAGGATGATTTACATTAGAGTGTGAAAATGCGTATTAGACATGAACATCACACAGGAATTTCGGGGTTTGTACGCATCAAATTTGGACTTAAAAGTTTTACTTTGCTAAAAGTTATTTGTTGACTTTTCAAGGGGATTTTTGGTGAAGAGAGCCACTATTGCTAAGAAGAAAAATGTGTGCTAAAACTAACCTTGTAACTTCTTTAACTTTATAAGTTCCTTGTAACGTCAGCCTTTCAGTTCAAAAATGTGAAATTTCATGTGAAATCATCAATATATTTACTGAGACAGAAGTCAATTTTTATTTATTTATTTTACTCAGGCAGAAATCACACAGAAGTCAGAAGTCAATTTTTATTTTAATGATTATTTTCTATTATTATAATGCATGCATCTATCCATCTATCTATCTGTCTATCTATCTATCTATCTATCTA
>NW_015548309.1:487946-500652 GCF_001515605.1 Sinocyclocheilus anshuiensis | reverse complement strand
GTCTATCTATCTATCTATCTATCTATCTATCTATCTATCTATCTATCTATCTATCTATCTATCTATCTATCTCAAGCAGGAGTCATGTGAAATCATCAATATACGGAGACAGAAGTACATTTTTATTTTAATTATTATTTTATATTATTATAATGGATTTTATTTATTCATTCATTTCATTTAGGCAGGCAGGAGTTATTTTCTGTGGGGGAAAAAAATAAATTCTTTGGTAATTAACATTCTGCCAAGAGCCTAGAATATTGCTTTAAGAATATTTTACTTTCTAGCCTAGATCTAGCAAATAATGACTTTTTATAACATGAGTCTCATGTACACATACTCTAAAGCCTTCATAATTAAATTTTGTTTGCCAGAACATTCAAGAAGCATCTGAATGACTGTAGGCAGACTGTGAAATGGTGCAGTGCTATAGGGCCTCTGCTCTGCCCTCCTGTCATGTGCAAAATGCTTGAGTGTGTTAGTCGGAGCTCTGGGACGACTGGTAATGATCAGGTTTTAATTAAGACCCCTTCCACACTATATCAGAGCTCGCCTGCTCGCTGGGGAAGTGCCCGAACTGAAAACGATTCATGCTTTGGAGGAAAAAAAAGGAGAGAAACTATTTGATTAAATGAAGAGATCTCAACAGATTGTCAGATTCAATACAATTCGGAGACGGTTCTTGTTCTGTTTTAAATGATTCTGTAATTAGATTCCTCTGTGATTTGCATTTTATTTGAAAAGAGAAAATTGAGCAGCTTTAGTCTTGGATGTATTTGAGTCACTTACTGGTCTGAATTACAACAAAAATCTATTTGAATAAAAAGAAAAATCAGTTACAAATGTTCTTCTAATTTACTTGTGTCCCAAAATACACAAAAGATCAGCAATATTACTAAAATAAATTTTCTGCCCTGCATGCATTTGTGAATATGGCAAACTGATTTTGTCAGACAAGTCAGATTATATGTCTGTCTGTCTGTCTCATCATCTGTATATGTATATCTATCTGTCTTTCTATCGTTCTGTCCATCGTGCTATCATTCTAGCTCTCATTTTATCATTCTATCTGTTGTTCTATCCATTGCTCTATGTATCGTTCTGTCTATTTTTTATCTACAGTATCTCTTGTTCTATCAGTCATTCTATCTATCATTTTATCTATCTGTCTAGCATTCTCTTTCGTTCTATCTATTGTTCCATATATCCGTGACAGTGAAGACCGGAATAATGGCTACTGAAAATTCAACTTCACCATTATAATACTAAATTAATTTTTAGAATATATTAGTTATTATAAACTATAATAATATTTCAAAATGTTATTATGTTTAATGTATTTTTTGATCAAATAAATGCAGCTTTGGTACGTATAAGAGACTTATTTCAAAAACATTAAAATAAATAAATGATTACATATGATTTCAGAATGAAAGATTAAGAGCTTTAGGAGCATTTTGAGTTCAAAATCCAGTCAGAATGAAGAAAATGACTTTGTTAAAGTATTTTGACTATTCAGCATTATTGAATGTTTAAGATGATACAAAGGCCTGTAAAAATAGGTGAAATGAGTTGGAATGAGAGATTGAACAGTAGATGAATAGGCTGCCATTTTTTCCATTGTTCCCCTGTGATATAAAAGACCAAAAGTGTTTCTAAAGAAAGAATGATAGCCTGCTTCAGGTACATGTTGTGTGTATTGTATGTAGTCTCTATGTGTGTGAATAAGTCTGTCCTTCACGGAGTTGATCCTCTCATGTCCAGCTAAGGAAATGCGGGCAGCGCTCCCTCAGGTAACCCCCAACCCTCACTACAATTCCTTACACAGTGTGTGTGTTCGGTGCCCTGTCGCTTTGATTGATGGATGCAGGTGGACGTATGACGAGTGTGAGGTCTTAACTCAGATGAGATGGGAAGGTGGAGCGTTGCACTTTTTCTGTCAGGAGACAGACAGACACGCAGATGAGCGTGCGATTGAGAATGCAGATGAAAGGTTCATCAGATAGCTGGAGTGTGACTGTGATGTTGCTATTGCTGCATTAAAAGAGATGTGCGCACTCGCTTGTGAGAAACAAATGTGTCTGCCAAGCTTTAAAATGGTAATTTACAAATAAATTACACCAGCAATCCATTTCTTTTGTCATTCTCTCACACACTTTCACTATATTTTGGAAACGTTATCACAGCTCTATATTTCTTGGGCCCGAAAACCATTTCCTGCCCAAATTGTTTCTATTCTCTGAAAGATGATCCCCCCCAACCCCACCCCCCCACTAGTATTTCAACATATCTCTTCTGAATGAATGAAGGGAGCTCATGGATTGAAGAGGGATGAATTTCCAAACCTTTACATTTGGGTAACAATAGCAATAGTCACTTGTGAGTTTGCAGTACGTTTTGTGCTTGTAAATGTTACGTATTAATACCTACGTATAAACATGAGACCAGGCTGGTTCAGGTCACTGGAACAAATCCATGTCTAACAAGTGAGAATAAACCCAGAATCCTGAAGTGCACTTGTGAGAGTGGAAGGGAGAGAGTGTATGTTTCAAGATAATTACTTCTCTGCACTTCAAAAGGTGTGTGTGGGTGTGTGATGGTCTTTTGGGAGTAGATTTAAAATTGCAAATCAGAATGTTATTAAGAGAATGTCAAGTTTATTTTTTGCCCAGAGATTTAGAGCACAATCTAATGTCCTGCAGCGAAGGGGATGTAAAGTGTTCGGGGTGTGTGTGTATGTATGTATGCCGAAATCATGATATTAAGGTTGTCTCACAGGCAGCCACCATCTGTTATCAGGGCTCTGAGGCCTCATGATGGGACGGCAAATGTCACGACTGTCTCTGCAGTGTGTCTGTGTGTGCGTGTGTGTGAGACAGTTCTCCTCACACCATGACTTGCAGGTCAGTTATAGAGAACGGTGACCTTTGACACCTCTCAGACTACATCAGTGTACTACTTTGAAGTGAACATATGTGTTTCAGTGGCCCAAATAGTGACCTGTGTACTGGACCAAAAAATATATTCAGCAATCTTAAGTGAGATTTCAAATTTGTAGAGGAAAGGCTCTGCAAAGTTGTTGTTTGCAGGTACAATATAAAGCCAATTCATACTGTGCCAACCAATTACAGTACATCACTTCATGGCGTTCAAAGACACAACAAACACGTTTCAACATTTTAGAGTGGCGAATACAAGCATCAACCAATTCAAATCAATAGACACCAAAAGGAGTAACACACTGATCAGGCAAAACCAGACGAATGTGTTGGTGCAATATGAATTTTACTGTATTTATAAATGAAAATTTTTTTGTGTTAAACATCAAAACAAAAATTTACATCAACATTTCTTATTGTACAGTGCATTCAGAAAGTATTCAGACCCCCTTCACTTTTTTCAATTTTGTTATGTTGCAGCCTGATACTACAATCGTTTAAATTATTCTTCTTTTTTTCCTCATTAATCTACACTTAGTACCTGATAATGAGAAAGGGAAAACAGAATTTTTGAAATGTCTGTAAATTTATTTGTTAAATAAAGTTTATAAATAAAGTTTTTCAGTTAAACTGAAAAATCACATTTACCAAGTATTCAGACCCTTTGTAACAACACTTTTTTTTAATTAGAATTATGGAGGCCACTGTGCTCTTGGGAACCTTCATTGCAGCAGAATTTTTTTTTGTAGCTATATAAATATAAATGTAATGTGTCTGTCTGTGTGTGTGTGTGTGTATCTCTCACTCTCCCTCTCTCTCTCTCTCTGTATAATATTTGCGAGTTTAACATGTTAGAATAATCATGATTATGGGTTACTTTATTACTGTATTTATAAATTAAAACTTTTTTGTCTGTTAACCTCAAAACAGACATTTAACTTAAAATTTGAGCATTTCTGATCATATTGTTATAATAATTAATATATAAATACTCATTTTTCTTTTACTTGTGTATTTGTATATAGTATGTGTGCATATACAGTATACATTTTTATTAAATTTGCAATATAATATAAATATTATAAATGCATATAATATGGAATATATTTAAATATTACATATATTTGCAAATGTTTTTAGAAAATGTGTACATATACATACACATTAATATGAATAAAAAAATAAAAAATGACATTTATTTGCATATTTGCACAAATAAATAGATAATGTGTACTATAATCATGAGGAAATGTTTAACTTTATAGCCATCATGAAAACTGACACAGCCAGCTCAGAGGCTTTAAATATCGTTTGGACACTCTAGTTTTCAAAGCCAATTGCTTAGGAATATTTTGAGACTGTCTTTTGATAGCTTATGAAGAAGAGGAAACACATCATCTTCTGATCTAACCAAAGAAAATTGCAATCCTAAAACACTTGACAATAGATTGCACACTAAATTTAGAAATGCAAATGAAACACAGATGATTTATTGTTTAATTAGCACTTCAAACCATTATACATCCAAATTAAAGAGTTTATTGCTATATCGTGACATAAAATATCGTCGAATAAAGAAACTTGAAATGGTTTTTAAATCGCCCACGTGTGCATATGTATAAAAGAATACTTTGACCATATTCAACCTTTAATAAATGAGTTAATGTATGCTTGTTCATATTTTTTCTATTTAGTTTATCAGTCAGTATGAACAAATATATTTGACATAAATATATGACAGATATCAGCATTTGAATTTGTTCACTTTTTTATTTCATTGACTGTTGAATGAATGAGTAAAGATACTGTTGACACCCATCTGACCAAGTATTCTAGGAAGGTGCTTTTAGTTCAGCTCTCATATGAAAAATGAATGTGGCATTTAATGAATCGTCATACTTGACCTATAGGTCACACTAGTTTGTTAGTGTGTGTTCATGAACTGCCACACTGAGAAAAAATGTGTGTGGGAGAAAATGGTCTTTTTTTAATACGCTCTTCCATAAACAGCCATTTCTATGTGTATTTATATCTGCCAGGGCTCAGATGTCTGATACATGCAGGTCTCCTTCCTTAAGACTCTGTAAGCAGAAAGATTAAATGTGACATCTAAGTGTAACGTGCGAGCCGCGGGGAGATCATTTGCTGGAGCCACCGCTTGCCTGCGCCGGGCGGTAATGAGCCTTCAGCTGGATCACAGAGGATACGGTGAAAAATTACGCAGGAAACGGGTAGTTATTTCACGTCAGGACACTTATCAGACCACACATGGAAATGATACGCACTCTTCACTGAGATACTGACAGCCTATTAGCCAACCATCAGAATTCCTGCTCCAGAAATCCAGGGAGAGAGAGAAAATATTGAAAGCGTCTGTCAATCTGATTGAATTGTAAAACCGTTGATGTTATTTGGTTGTGTTGTTCTTGTGTGTTTACGCATTTAGTCTCTTGTAGTAACTGCACTTTGATCCTGATATGTCTAGTTGTTTTTGAGAACTGTGGAGTTGGATTTGGAGATTCTCCTTAATTGCAGAACTGTAGGTGTATCAGGGCCTTGTCTTCTTTGAGATCTAGGCTATAATAATAGCATAACACTCCAGCTATACTTGAGTGCATTCATTAATGGTTGTCCTAGTACTAGACTGGCAAAAAAATAACAAAAAAGAGTAAGACATATTTTATGATATTTTTGTTCTCTGTAATGTTGTGTGCTTAACATGATTTACACAATTAGGGCATGTACATGTATATATTGGAATGTCTTATCAACCAGTCCCGCTCTCATTTTTGAAGTCAGTTTACAGCTGGTTTATTTCATAACCAGGAGCTTCAGCACCAAGGCATGATTAGTTTCTGGAAACTGGAGCAGTTGTGTAGGAAATCACATTTAGTCAGGAAGCCGAGTCAGACAGACATTCAGGAGATTGCCTCTTTTGTGCAATATGAAATGACATCCAGTGTTTCACTCCACTTCAGTTTTATGTTGCTTTCTTTACTACTTTATTCTTATTTTAAATTTCACAATGCTTCTGCTTTATTATAGTAATTTTGACTTTATTCTTAAGATATCACTAGTTTATTCTCAGTCCTACAACTTAATTTTAAAATCTTAGTAATCTCAGTGCTACTTTATTATCATCATTCTGACTGCAAAACATTACTAGATGAATTGCACACACTCTAAAAAATGCTGGGTGTTTCAACTCAACTTTGGGTCAAATATGGACTAACCCAACTTTTGGGTTAAAAATGTAATTAAAAAATTTAACCCAACAGCTGGGTTAGTCCATCTTTGACCCAAAGTTGGGTTGAAACAACCCAGCATTTTTTAGAGTGTAGTTATGACTTAATTCTCAAAATATTCCTAGTTTAACATCAATGTTAATACATCATGTTAAGGTTAATTACAATTTTCACAATCAAAAGTTGTATCGGTTAACATTTTTAACTAACATCAACAAAGGTTAATAAACGCTGTAAAAATGTATTGTTAGTTCACGTTAGTTAATGCAACTAACTAACTAATGTTAACAAATGAGACACATTTAACTCAATTAAATTTTGTAAAGTGCTACACTAAAGTAGCACTAATATATCTGTTACGCAAAAAAAAAAACTTGATGTTTATCGTGCATGTTAATAAAATTGCATAACTGAATTCAGTATTTTTCTTGTTTTTCTTTTCAACTAATATAATTTTAAAACTGCATAGAAAAATGTACAGTCCTTGTGTAATGTATAACAAATCTAGACTTGTCTGATATTCTTACACTAATATCACCACATATGCAAAACAGAATAATCTGACCTTTATTGCCAAGAAAAACAAGTAAAACATTGACATCTCATGCAATTTACTGGCAAAATATGTCTCTCTTCCAAGAAATAATCAATGAAGGCTGAGATATTGATGGAAGCTAAAGGTCAATGGAGATGATTCACTGATGATGCAGAAGCTGATTTATGTTGCATTGAGATACACTACATGGCCAAAAGCATGTGCACCGACTCCCTATTAATGCCAAGTGCTTTGAAATTAAATATTTAACAAGTACATATTTATGGGGTTTGTGTGTCCACATAAATTTGGCCAAATAGTGTAGATGACAAAAGCTCGTCTTTGTGTTTTCATCACAGTGACTGACTATTCATGGAGTGGGATATCTCTTACCCCCACAGGCCATTGCATGAAGCATCTTAGAAAACACATCATAAAAATTCAATCACAGAAACCTATATGCATTACTTCCTAGCACTAATATATCTGTTACGCAAAAAAAAAAACTTGATGTTTATCGTGCATGTTAATAAAATTGCATAACTGAATTCAGTATTTTTCTTGTTTTTCTTTTCAACTAATATAATTTTAAAACTGCATAGAAAAATGTACAGTCCTTGTGTAATGTATAACAAATCTAGACTTGTCTGATATTCTTACACTAATATCACCACATATGCAAAACAGAATAATCTGACCTTTATTGCCAAGAAAAACAAGTAAAACATTGACATCTCATGCAATTTACTGGCAAAATATGTCTCTCTTCCAAGAAATAATCAATGAAGGCTGAGATATTGATGGAAGCTAAAGGTCAATGGAGATGATTCACTGATGATGCAGAAGCTGATTTATGTTGCATTGAGATACACTACATGGCCAAAAGCATGTGCACCGACTCCCTATTAATGCCAAGTGCTTTGAAATTAAATATTTAACAAGTACATATTTATGGGGTTTGTGTGTCCACATAAATTTGGCCAAATAGTGTAGATGACAAAAGCTCGTCTTTGTGTTTTCATCACAGTGACTGAGTATTCATGGAGTGGGATATCTCTTACCCCCACAGGCCATTGCATGAAGCATCTTAGAAAACACATCATAAAAATTAAATCACAGAAACCTATATGCATTACTTCCTACTGTTCCTCTCGCACTTCACAATAAGCCCCAAAGTCCCCGTCACCGAAATAGACTATATTGCAGGTATTTTCTATAAAATAAGCTGCTCCTCTTTGAGCTTGTGAGTTTTAACAGATGACACCAGGGTTAAAGGAGTAGTCAAATCACATATGATTTGAAAGCTAAGTCTTCACTCAAAGCACAGCATACAGTGCTGCTTGAAAGTTTGTGAACCATTTAGAATTTTCTATATTTCTGCCTAAATATGACCCAAAACAACATCAGATATTCACACAAGTCCTAAAAGTAGACAGAGAACCCAATCAAACAAATGAGACAAAAATATTATACTCGGCCATTTATTTATTCAGGAAAATGATCCAATATTACATATCTGTGAGTGGCAAAAAGTATGTGAAGCTCTAGGATTAGCAGTTAATTTGAAGGATAAATTAGGCTCCATCTGTTCTAGGATGTTTTCAATCAATGGGATGACATTCAGGTGTCAGTGTGTGCCCTGTTTTATTTAAAGAACAAGGATCTAGCAAAGGCTGAACTTCACAACGTGTGTGTGGAAGTGTATCATGGCATCGATAAAGGAGATTTCTGAGGACCTCAGAAAAAGAGCTGTTGTTGCTCATCAGACTGGAAAAGGTTACAAAACCATCTCTAAAGAGTTTGGACTCCATAAATACACAGTCAGACAGACTGTGTACAAACGTGTAATAGTCTGCGAAGTCACAAAGGATTCCAGGGTAACTTCTGAGCAACTAAAGGTCTTTCTCACATTGGCTGATGTGAATATTTATGAGTCCATCATCAATTCTGAATTATACGAGCAAATTCTAAAGGAAAATGTCAGGACATCTGTCCGTGAACTGAATCTCCAGAGTCATGCAGCAAGACAACTACCTCAAGCACACAAGTCGTTCTACCAAAGAATGGGTAAAGAAGAACAAAGTTGATGTTTTGGAATGGCCGAGTCAATTGAAATGTTGCGGAAGAACCTGAAGCAAGCAGTTCATAGGAGGAAACCCACCAACATCCCAGAGTTGAAGCTGTTCTGTACTGAGGAATGGGCTAAAATTCCTCCAAGCCATTGTGCAGGACTGATCAGCAGTTACCAGAAACGTTTAGATGCTGTTATTGCTGCAAAAGGGGTTCAGACCAGATACTGAAAGCAAAGATTCACATACTTTTGCCACTCACAGATATGTAACACTGGATCATTTTTCTCAATAAATAATTATAAAAAGTATATATTTTTGTCTACTTTAAGGACTTGTGTTGAACATCTGATGATGATTTGGGTCATATTTATGCAGAAACATAGAAAAATCTAAAGGATTCACAAACTTTCAAGCAGCACTGTATGAGTCCTATGGAGCACTTTTATGCTGGTTTCTGTCCATTTTGCAGCTTGGAACTATAAGAATAAAGTTTATTTATATGGAAAACAGAATCTCAGATATTTTAATTCAATATATAAGGGTTTCACAGAAGAAAGTAAGTAATATTAGGTTGAAATGATGGGTTTTTGCTCGTTGGTATCCAAACTGCCATTGTGATGAATGTGAATTCTGATGGATAGATTTCTCCAAGTATCATATGCTGCGTTCAAGTCCTCCTGGGACGTTCGTACTTACGAGTTGACAAGTCGTAATTACGACGTCAGGTGCGTTCAAATCAGGTGTGTTTTGCGCTTTTAATATTTTTAAAACATGCAACATGGCAAATCAAAAGATTTTTCACCTATAGGTGCAAAAATGATAGCATTTTTTTACTTGGATTTCATTAACTAGCTGCGTAACAAGAACATGACCAATTTAAGTTTATAGGACAAATAAACTATCAATTTAAACAAACATTTACCGTCAACTACAGACGTTGCATCCATCGATTTCTCCATGTTTCTCATTGACACGCCCCCAACTCGGAAACTCGGGGCTTAAAGAAAATTTCGAGTTTCCCACTGGTAATAACGACTTTGTGGTGGCGTTCATGTGCATTCAACTCGTAAATACGATCTATCCGACATGACTTGAATGCACCAATAGAGCTCCTTGGAATGATAGAGGGATGAGTAAAATAATGATTCAATTCTGTTTTATTTATTTATTGTTTGTGAATTATGCCTTTAAAGACTGTTTTATTGGCTTAAGGCAATGATTGAACATTTGCTGAAGAATTACTCAAGGTTTACAAAAATGTAAGGTTTTAAAAACAAAGGTTTAGATTAATTTGTTTCTTCATCAGAACAGATCCACCAATGGGTGCCGTCAGTATATATACAGTTGAAACAGCTGATAAAAACATCACAATAATCCACAAGTATCCACACGACTAATCCACAGTCCATCAATTAACATCTTGTGAAGTGAATAAATCCAATGCTTGTGTAATAAATCCATCAAGACATTTGTGTCATCAAATCGTTCCTTCAAGCTAAAATACAGGAGAAAGCAATATTATGGATAAAGCCATCTTTTCTGAAATCAGGAGAGAAATATGCACAGATCAAGCACCATTTACAAGAGAAAACAGTTCTAAACAAATGTATTTTGTTGTGAGAGGACAACAGTGGATGGACTTTTTCACTGAAGGAAGTGTTTATGAAGCATGCACTTGTATTTTGGCCAGAAGTCCATTTAAAGTAAAAAATGCATTAATGATGGATTTGTTTATTACAAGCATGCTGGTTTTCACTTCACAAGTCATTTGTTGATGGACTGGAGTCATGTGGATTACTTGTGGATTATTGTGATGTTTTTATCAGCTGTTTGGACTCTCATTCTGACGGCACCCATTCACTGCAGAGGATCCATTGTTGAGCAAGTGATGTAATGCTCAATTTCTCCAAATCAGTTTTGATAAAGAAAAGGCCTGAGGGTGAGTAAATTGTCAGCAAATTTTCATTTTTGTGTGAGCTGTTAAGAAAATGCATTCCTAAGTTTCTCTTTAGATTTGCCATTGTTATCCTATATTTCCAGTAGTGGTCCCATAACATGAAGCCTATTTCCTACACCGATTCCTTCCTTCCCCCATCCCGTTCCAGAATGGTAATGGCCACAGACGTTAGATGGACTTTTGATGTTTTCGTTCACCTGAGTAATGAGATTTGTCCTCTGTTTCTTCATCTCTTTGTCTGACTCCTTTTCTCTCTGGACAGTCGTGGTGGCCATCTGTCATCTACACCGAAGGGTATTTTTTGTCAAAGTGAAATATGGAAAACACTTTTTGTGAAAACACACATTACAGTCTGTCATGGACGTGAGGACAATAGTTAGTGCTGTAGGGTTTTTGTAGTTTCCGTAACACAAAAGTGGTCTATGGAGCCTTCTGTTACGTAGTCTATCCCATAATGCAGCACTTGTTTGTAATGGAAGCTGTCTCTCTGATGCCAGTGATAGCACACTCTCACACAGCGACCTTCACACTCAAGCTCAGCCGTATACCTTTCTACCCTCTCCAATGGTGCAGCGTGACTCTCCACAGGCTGAGGGCATCACTCCTGATGAGGAGCGAGCTGCGTTCCAATTCACAGGGTCCCTACACAGTGTTCACTACTCCCCCTGCACACTGAGCACAGAATGACTGTAAGAGTGCTCTTCACTTGACAAAATTAATTCAATTGGAAAACACTGCAACATCACACAACACGTTAGACAGTCATGTATATTAAAGGTTTTGATGAGTTATGACGTGGACCACTATATTTTCATTTAAATTTGGAAATCTTAAATTTAAAGCGGTGATAAATTATATAGATAGTTTGTATCTACTGGAAACAGAAACAAAAAAATGGTTACACTTTATTTTAAGGTGTCCTTGTTACAGTGTAATTATACATTTAAGTACTGTGTAATATTAATTAACTACATGTACTTACTATATGGTTAGGGTTTGGCTTAGGGTTACTTGCATGTAATTATGCATAATTAATTGTTATTATAATAGTAAGTACATGTAACATGTGTAACAAGGACACCTTAAAATAAAGTGTTACCAAAAATTATTTGTCAATATCATATTTTTGTTTATTAAAATATAAACAAAATATTAAAATAGTATATGTCAATGTTATGTTAATACTTAATTCTCGTAAAAAAGGCCTATTATGAAATTATTCTCAAAGCACTGCTAGTCTATTCTTTATTACTTCATTTATTTATTTAAGTGGTACTAAAATGACTATATGTATGTGATGAAATATCAGATTTGCAGAGTTTTACTAAACTTATTGGTGTATATATATATATATATATGTATATGTATATACAGTGGGTACGGAAAGTATTCAGACCCCCTTCAATTTTTCACTTTTAAAAAATATATAAAAAATAGTATATTGTTATTGTTGTTGTTATTATTTAAATTAATTGATTCAGTGTTTAATTTTTGTTGAATTCCAATTATTTCTTTAATTTAAATTAGTGCTTCAAAATATTACTTTAACCAATTTTTGCTTCCACACACATATATATATATGTGCGTGTATATATGTATGTGTATATATGTGTGTGTGTATATATGTGTGTATATATATATATATATATGAAAAAAAGAGTAATTTCTGTCGAAAAAAAAAAGAGAGAGAGGGAGAGAAAATTTTTGAACAATATGAGTGTAGGTACTTTCATACTGATCAATATGCCAGTATTAGGGTTTATACTATCGCCATTGCACAACATTCAGATTTGAATTCAGTTAATGGACTGAATTTTCTGAACAGTTTATTATTAGTATACTTGTGTGGTTTAGCGCAGTCTATTATAGTTATAGATTTGATGACCGTATTTTAATATAAAAAGTACCTGAAAATAGTGGATATAATGAATATGTAAAAAGAAAAAAAAAAAAGTGTG
>NW_015548309.1:486366-487747 GCF_001515605.1 Sinocyclocheilus anshuiensis | reverse complement strand
CAAGAGTGATTACTGATAAACTGTCTGAAAAAAATAAAGTCACGTTTTAGAGAAGAAAAAAATCACCCACTGACTTTCAAAGCTGCTACAGAGTAACGACTTTCTACTTCGAGGACCTTGATAGAAATGTAGTGGAGTGAAAAGTACAATATTTGTCTTTCAAATGTAGTGAAGTTAAAGTCATAAGTTCCCAGAAAAAATAATACTCAAGTAAAGTACAGATACTCAAAAAGTGTACTTAAGTACAATACTCAAGTAAATGTACTTAGTTACTGTCCGCCTCTGCTTCTAGCATTTGTACAAATATTATTATTATTATTATTATTATTATTGTTATTATTATTTCCTTTAGAATAATTTAAGTTATTTAATATTTAAAAAATATATATTTCATGAAATAATTACTGTTTGTTGTTTAAAAGTGTATTCCAGTATAATTTATATTAGTACTTTAGTTAAATATGAATTAAAACCCCTAAATTTAGTCTGACTAATGACTGGTACAATGTTTAATTCACATAATGTTTCATATAAATATGTTTAGTTAAGTGACCCTTATACTGAGCGTATACATTCCCAGCAATGCGCTAAAACCTATTGGAATGTACCGAGATGTTTTAAATGTGTGTTGGGTGTGAAAAGGTGTAAAGGGAAAGTTGTTTTAGGCTTAGTTAAACGCCTATAGTGGAACAATGTCATGCTAACCTTGAGCCAAAAGTTGTCTTTTGGGCCATTCAGGGTATTTATTCCCACTCTCAAACTCATTATGAAAAGAATCAGTGTTGAAACGCCTCCAGATCTCCTTTCCCTGATAAATATAGGTAATCCTTCCTGCTCACTATCTCGTCTGTGTGTTCACATGTCTTGAAAAGTCCTGTCACGATTCTAATATTAGCAACTTGTGTGAGCGTGTGCTTTCTGTTTATTGGCCATCGGCCGATATGTGATTAATGACTTGAGTTAGAAAGCTATTAATTGTGTGTTATCATCACTGAAGTAGCATTTGTATCAGTCTCTCCCCCGTTCCCTGTCTGAGATTACTGATGAGAGCCAGAGCGAGAGTGTGTGTGGTGGAGGGTCACTTTATAGGGAGTATAATTAGATATTGGAATCCAGATGTTGCCTGCCTGGGTCACACCTGGAGGGAGACATTTCAGGCACAGAGATGTGAGAGTTCACACCCGCGAACATCTGTGTCTGCAATCTCGTGTGTGTATGTGCTCAGTGTATCACAGTTGTGAAAAAGCATCTGCTGTTGCTATGTTTAGAAAGACTTCACGTTATGACGGTAACTTCCTGATTTTCTTTTATTTTACTGTGGATCTGACTGTGTGTAGCACCTATTTTGTGCTTTTAGTGTAGTGTCACTTTTTTTTTTTTT
>NW_015548309.1:478112-486356 GCF_001515605.1 Sinocyclocheilus anshuiensis | reverse complement strand
AAAAAAAAAAAAGTGTGTGTGAGCGAAGTCAGTAAGTTTTAGCCCAATGCGATAACATTAACTAGCATTTTCTGGAAAAAGAAAATCCTCTCTGGGTCAAAATGATCCGAACACAATTTGAGTTGAAATAATTTTTACATTACACTTAAAATCAAAAAGTCAAAAAAAGTCACAGACTCAAAGCACAAGGGATTGTGGGCAGTATTAGCCCCAAAAAGCATACAAATGCATACTTTGAAAGTCTACCAGATTTTTTAGGACTGTTGTGAGCAAGATTCAAACCTTATCATCACATTAGCACCACTAAGCGCTTAGACTTGGCTCTGTTGTACACAGCATTAGTTATGGGTTAAATCCACTTGCATCCACAGTGCAGAGCGGCAGTATTGGGCTGTGACTGATCAGTTATGCACAATCTGTACCTACGTCTGTAGCCCTGAGATAACAGGAAGAACGGTGGTGGAGGAGTGGAGAATGAATGGCTTGAGAAATGAGGTGGGATGTGGGGTCAAAGGTTGATTGCTGTCAATAGACATCAATATCAAGGGTGTATAGACCAGGATTTGTGTGTATGTGAGTGTGTTGGAAGCATGCCACACTCGATTTGTTGTGGTGATGTGATGAGTGTCATGGACTGACACATTGATGTGCTGTCACAGCCAATCAGAGCGCAGAATGAATGACAGCATGCAAACATGGGGAATGTCAAAATTTGTAAGATGCTTTTTTCATATTAATGATTTGAAGGCAAGTGTACACCATTTATTTGCTTACAAGTACTTTTAGGCACTCTGGATCCCTTTAATTCCCATCTTTCCCCCATTAACGAAAATCCTGAATCTGGAGGGAGACATTTCAGGCACAGAGATGTGAGAGTTCACACCCGCGAACATCTGTGTCTGCAATCTCGTGTGTGTATGTGCTCAGTGTATCACAGTTGTGAAAAAGCATCTGCTGTTGCTATGTTTAGAAAGACTTCACGTTATGACGGTAACTTCCTGATTTTCTTTTATTTTACTGTGGATCTGACTGTGTGTAGCACCTATTTTGTGCTTTTAGTGTAGTGTCACTTTTTTTTTTTTTGCTGCTACTAGTAGTAGAATAGGTTTGTTTTGTTGAGATTTTTATAAAAGATTGAGTAAAAAAAAAAAACAGGAGATTCAGTTCATGATTCTTTGCAATGTGCATATTGTTCATTTAAGTATGTAATGCCATTCAAAGCTTTGGGGTCAGTAAGATTTTAACATCAAGTAAAAACTGTAATATTCTGAGATATTATTACAATTTAAAATAAATTTCTATTTTAAAATATGATTCCCATCTTTCCCCCATTAACGAAAATCCTGAATGTGTTTGCACTGGAAGCAGCAAATGTCTTGAGGCTGTCTACACTAGAAGTATTGAAGCTGAACCTCAGAATGTTCTAGCAACAGCTGCGAGCTCAAGGCTACTGTACACTTCAGCAATAGCAGTGCAAAAAAAAAAAAAAGTAGATATTGTACAATATTGAAACTTCAATTGCATATTCATGAGTGAAATGAAAGAAAGTCACTTTCCATTTATAAGGTTAAAAAAATTGAACAAATTTCTTTGTGACAGGATGTGCTACAGAGAATGTTGATGGCAAACCTTCGAACGTCAAATTAAATATATGAGCCATTTGATTTTCTACTAATTCTACAAAGATTTTCTATGGGATTTACAACACTGTTACCTTGGGAAATGTCTGTACTAAATAGTTTAAAACTCTAGCCAAAACGATTTATTTATGGTTTACTTTAATATTACTTCATATATGGAAATGTATCATGGTTTCCACAAAAATATTAAGCATCACAACAGTTTTCAACATTTATAAATAAGAAGAAATGTTCAAGCACTAAATCCGCATATTAGAATGGATTCTGAAGGATCGTGTGACACTGAAGTAATGATGCTGAAAATGTATCTTTATCACAAGAATAAACAATTTTAAAATATATAAAAATAGAGAGCAGTTTTTATCAAATAAATTATATAGTCAGCAGTTATCATCAAATAAATATATTGTCCTTGGTATTCTTATAGTTATTAGTAATTTCCCATAAAGTGAAGAGAACATTTTTTTTAAATCTTTTTTTCCCCTCTGTTTTTACAATAACTTTGCTAAACACTGTTTTTTTTTTTTTTAGCTTGAAAGATGCTATCAACACTACAATTCCATTAAACATGCAAAATATATATGAATAAATCATTTAAATGTTGGTGGAAAGTGTCACACACAAGCTCTTGTGTTTATGGAAAGTATACTGAAGATGTCACAGCTCACAATCAGTATTGTTTCACCTGAGGTTTTCACTGCTGCCTGTACGCCTGCGTTTCTAAACACCTCCTTACTATAAATCTCAAATGTTTCTTTTGTCTGACTCAAGGGACAAATACACACACACACGCGTACATAACACATGCCCCTTTCCCAAGGGACGGTGTTGTGGGAGGGTCCTGGAATTCAGGGATCGATGAGTTTCTGAAACGTGAGGCAGGTTTTAGTGTTTTAGGGACAGCTGTTGGCATGATGCTTTATGAGGCTCATTTGAGAAAGAGAGAATACTGGCACAGCCATTCACATTGAGATTACTTCCATGAATAAATAATGACTCTAATGGAGAAGCCAATACATAAAGCAACTGCCATCATTACAAATGCTCTAAACACTTATTAGCCATTGGAAGAATGGTTGTTTTTCAGGGTTTAAGTTATTCTAGACAAGCATTTTAGTGAATGTTGACTGGATGACACTCTTCTGCGAGGCCTAATGCACAAACACAATCATTTGACAAATTTGTTTTGGTCCTGTCTGTTTACATTTCACTTAATACATAATTGAGTTTCTTTATAGCTGCCCAAAATGGCTCGTACTAGTAAACAAATCCACTCAACATTAATCTATTGGGTCACACGGTTATTGCTACACTGTTTTGTCTTGCATTTAATCAAATTAATTACATGAGACACTTAATTAATCTGACTGTACACAAATAACGCATGTCAAGCCAATCTTGTGTGTTTTGGCTGTTTAGATTCAATTTGTGCCAGATATCAGTGAACAAATCTGAAATTCTGCCTAAGATACTTTAGGTGGTGATCTGAACTTTTTAAGGTCAGATTTACGACTGATACATTTGTAATTTGTTTGGCCTTGTAAACAACGTTATGTGCTGAGAGTTACAGAATTTGATACACACAAGTACAATGAGTGGAAAAAGAGAGTTCACAGACTACACACTGTAACAAAACTGAAGTTGAGCTGATGTGAACCCAGGTGCAGTTTATTAAATCAAAAAGTGAGCAGAAAAACAATAAACAAAAGGCTTGGCTTAACTTAAATGTAAACATTAACAAGAAAAATGAATCTCACCAACAGCGGTTACAGGGAACAATACACGACAAACTAACATGACAAACATAAGCGCTTAAATACTTAGACAAAGGGAACACATGACTATCACAACCAATGAACAACCAGAACGCACAACCACATGACATGACAATGAACCAATGAGAACATGACACATAAGGCAAAGGAACAAAATGCCAAGATCACATGAGGGCAAGGGAAAGACATGACAGGAACCATGACTATGATAAAAAAAAATAAAAAATAAAAGACATGAAAACAATTAACATGAAACAAAACCCAAACCCCACATTTCACACGTGTTGTCCAGATGAACTGGCATGTTTATTTCTGGCGGCATTGTTACTTTGATGGCCTATAGAGGTTTTTGTGAAAAAGGATTGTTTGACATGTGGGAGGAAGATTATGATGTTTGTTCGCTCTCAGAAACAAAACTCCGTCTGTCACATGGCCCTAGAGGTGAGATAAAGACTTCTGCCACTCACAGAGACTGACAAAGAACTCTAACAGAGAGAGAGAGAGAGAGCGAGAGAAAGGGAAGGAGGACTATGAAATGAGAGAATAGGCTAATCATTCACTGTGGAGTCTGCAGTACCTCCACTCATAAAACCGCCTCTCAGAATCAGCATGCACATCATTTCAACCCCA
Organism: Sinocyclocheilus anshuiensis; assembly: GCF_001515605.1. Taxonomy (NCBI): domain Eukaryota; kingdom Metazoa; phylum Chordata; class Actinopteri; order Cypriniformes; family Cyprinidae; genus Sinocyclocheilus; species Sinocyclocheilus anshuiensis. The sequence goes on along the minus strand of NW_015548309.1, from coordinate 482,311 downwards.
TCAAGTCAGCCAGGTGTCCTGATGCGCCCATCCACTTTCAAATCAATCAACGATCCTACGAGAAATCTTATTGTCTTGGACAGGTGTGGGGCTTTTGGGGAGGTTTGTCACCAGCCGTCTCTAATTCCATTAGACGTTGTTTACACCTGAAATTAATATCCGTTTCGAGATGACAACGTTCAAAACAGGTGTAAATGGGGTCCAAAACGTGATGCAATCAATCGAACCACTTGTGGTAGTCACAAATGCATGTTACAAATTTGCATTTGTACTGTAACTGGCAATCCATCCTGATGCATCATGAAGAGTGGATGAACCAGCTACTGATAAGGATAAATAACCAGCCAACCAGCGAATCGGGTGACCATTTGTGATTGAATCACCCAGATCTTAGATGTTCAAGTCACAGCCCTTATGAAAATTAACCATGGTTTTACTACAAAAAAAAAACATGGTTACTATAGTTAAACCATGGTAACCACCATTACACATAGTAACTGCACTAACCATAGTTTAACCATGATATTTGTAGTAAAACTGTGGTTATACAAATGGTAATCAATAAGCCAAAAAACATAGTTACTACACTTTTACTGTAGTAAAACCATGGTTAATTTTCGTAAGGGAGTAACCAAACAAATATCCCACAATTTCTTGCACATTCAAATGTTCTGCTGGCTTTACCTAAATCCTTTCTATTTTTGCATCTAGACTAAACGGAGAGTGCAAAATTAAGCCGAATACTTCAAAATGTGTGTCAGCATAAACCATGAAAGAGAAAATAATAATATTTGTGACAATAGCTGTCACGTTTCTTTCTCTTCCTGGAGATAGACATCACAAGCGGCCTGGAATGAAAGCGCGGTCTGCTCTTTTTGACAACGGAGATGGATATAACTCATCCTGAGCTGCGCTGCGCTGAATAAAGTTTCCCTTTGTTGCCGTGCTGTCGCATCATTCCAGATCTCTCAGTGGATCGAAACTAATCGCTTCCTGGAAACACTTGATAGCGGAGGCAGTGCAGGATGTATGTGAGGCAAAGCTAGGGATTGAGTTTAAACAGAAGAGGATGAGAGTGGTCAGGTTTCAGTTTCGCTGCAACAAGCCCTCTATTATATGACACATTCTGAGATTGATTCCTTTTCTTTTCTTGTGCTTGCCTTAGCTTATATCGGACTGACCATTCTTCGTTTAATATTTTCCTCCCCGCTTGTGTTCCATCACCTCAAATCCCGTTTCCCAGTTCCAATCTCATTTTTTTTCTGTATCTATTTGTGAGGGCATGCATTCTGTCCATTCAGATATGTGGACTCGCACACCATTTCAGTTCCTCTGAGCCGAGGCAAGAGCCCCCCAGGGCTGCCTGGGGTCTTTTTACAAGAATAGTAGCTCTGCCAAAGGACCCAGAGCTTTCTCTGAGGTCTGTGTCTCATACAGACTAAATTTGAAAGCATTCAGTAATGATCACAACAGTACTGCATCTGGGACGACAAGGAGTCTTAAGGCATGGTGTCAACTGATGACTAAGGGAATGTCTTGCTCCTCGTGGAGTTTTACTCTGCCGCACAATCAGTCATAAAGACATACGAAAACAACAGGAAGTGCCAGATATAATGGGACAGTCCTGATGGATTGATGGGTAGAGTCGGTAGATATGGATAGATAGGTAGGTAGATGGGTGGATGGATGGATAAGATCAGATGGGTAGACTGATTGTTAGATAGATGGCTAGGTAGATGATGGACTGATGGATGGTAGTGAGATGGATGGATAGATGAGTTGATAGATGTGTAGATAAATGGATAGATGGGTGGATGTATAGATTTATGGGTAGATAGATGTGTGTATATATAGATGGTGAGACGGATGGATAGATTGGTAGATAGATGATGGATAGGTGGATTGATGGATGGATGGTTAAATGGGTAGATAAATGGATTGATGTGTGGACTGGGTAGATAGATGTTTGGATAGATGGTAGATAGAAGGGTAAATAGATGAGTTGATAGATAATGAATAGATGGGTAGATAGATGGATGGACTGATGGGCAGAGATAGATAGATAGATAGATAGATAGATATGGATAGATGGTAGATAGAAGGGTAAATAGATGAGTTGATAGATAATGAATAGATGGGTAGATAGATGGATGGACTGATGGGCAGAGATAGATAGATAGATAGATAGATAGATAGATAGATAGATAGATAGACAGATAATCGTTAAACTCATTCTCTAATGTTTAATATTTCTTCCCTGAGAAGAAATAAAACGTTAACAGACCAAAAAAATAAAAAGAGAGAGAGAGAGAGACTATAGTGCTATAAAATGAACAAAGGAACAACGTTGGGTAAGTTATTCAAAAAGGATGGATGGATGGATGGATGGATGGATGGATGGATGGATGGATGGATGGATGGATGGATGGATGGATGGATGGATGGATGGATGGATGGATGGATGGATGGATGGATGGATGGATGGATGGATGGATGGATGGATGGATGGATGGATGGATGGATGGATGGATGGATGGATGGATGGATGGATGGATGGATGGATAGATAGATAGATAGATGGATAGATGGATAGACAGATAGATAGATAGATAGATAGATAGCCCTTTTATTGTTATTTTATAACTCAGCATAATCGTTAAACTCATTCTCTAATGTTTAATATTTCTTCCCTGAGAAGAAATAAAACATTAACAGACCAAAAAAATAAAAAGAGAGAGAGAGACTATAGTGCTATAAAATGAACAAAGGAACAACGTTGGGTAAGTTATTCAAAAGGGAAGTTAACTAAAAGCTAGTTTTATATCACCTCCTTCCAGTCTTATTCAGACAGCTACTATGCTAGTTCGTATTAATTGTCTGTCGTCATGGCAGCATGGTAAGCTGCGGTTGTGAATGACAGGTGATGAGTGGCAGACTGATGAGCGTAAAATCGGGGGGAAATCTATCAGAAGAAATAGCTAAGTAAAAAGTAAGAGGAGAGAGAAAAGGAAAAGCGAATTTGACTGTCAATTAGCATGTCCGGCTAACAAGACTTCCTGTTTTTGCAAGTGTTTGCGGTGAAGGGAGGGGTTTCCTGATGATGTAAGAGAAATGGAAAGATTACATACCAGACGGGTAGAAAGGATTATACAACGTAAGAGAGAGACCCATTTTGGCAAGTGTTTGTTGATGTTGTGCTGTAGCTTCACTCTAGCTTTAAGCTGGTGATGAAGAGATAGATTGGTGTGTGTTTGTGTGTGTGTAAGGACCTTGAGTATGATGATGGAGAGTGACACACTCCACATGTAATGCAGACAGTGAGAGATAAGGGCCAGACAGAGCTTGGCTGTTGTCAATGCAATTACCCTCTCTGCCAAATACGCCAAATACACACACACAATGCACTTTCTTGTGTGTATCACTCTGGGGCACTTGAAACAAAGACAATGACCCCTGTTTCTACACCGGCGAGTATTACGTTAGTGTCCAATACGTTTGTGTGCCCTCTTTGTATTTCTGTACATTTCTTTATCCCAGGCCGTGAATCAACATTGAAGAAAATTGTATTGCTCTTTCATAGCTCAGGAGAATCAGTTATTACGTTCTCCTACAATTTCTAAGGATAAATAAAAACAGAAAGAATTGAACTGAGAGAAAGTAAAGGTCCATTCTCACCAAGAATGATAACTGTAATGATAACTATATTAGCATCCCTGCCCAGGGCCGTTTCTAGGCATAGGCGAGCTAGGCGCTGATTGTTGCATGCAAAGTTTGCATTTGGAGCGCTCAACAACGCTGTTAGATCAGTGGGCTCTGTCAGTGCTTTGGCAAGGTGACACTATTTTTTGCCATGCAATAAAGCTAAGTTCAAAGGCTAGTTTAAAATATTGGTACAGTAAATAAAGTGCACAAAATCAGTATTTTGTTAAGGCAGTATTTGTGGCACATTTGTCCAAATATTTGTGGCAGATTTGTCCAAAAGGTGTGCGTTTTTTGCGCCAATGCATTGTTAAAGGATCAGCGTGTCATGTAATATTCCCATATAAACTTTTAACATCCAATTAAAAAATATTTGTATAGTAAAATTCGCTAATTCACGAGATCAATACATCCTTTATTAGACCGCTTTGTCGAGTTAAATGCATCCTTACAGAGGTGTCGAAATGCTGAATCAATTCATTCACTTCCAACAGCACTTA
>NW_015548309.1:438016-478095 GCF_001515605.1 Sinocyclocheilus anshuiensis | reverse complement strand
GTCTGAAAAGAATTATATATATATATATATATAGGGATTTCGCCTAGGGCGTCAAATTGGCTAGAAACGGCCCTGTCCCTGCCAACCTAACATAATGTTCTGTTTATTATAATTGCACAATGCAGTCTATAGCTGTCAAGTTCTTTCAAGTTGTGTGGATTCTGATTGGCTGTCAGTATTTTTGTTGTTTATCAGATAAAAAAAAATAGTTGTGAAAGGGATTCCCAATGATATCATTATAGATGTAGTGTGGACTTCCCAATTAATAGAATTGGAACAATTTTTTAAACTTTACAGTTATCGCTATAGTTATCATCCTTGGTGTAAACGGCCCACTTTCGAGCTACAAAATGAACAATGTTGGGAAAGAAAATTAGCTAAGCTGAACTTGAAACTTGAAAAGCTACCTTAAACTTAAAAGCTACCTTTTAGAGAACTTAGCTACTTACATTATAGCTACACAGCAAATGTAGCTTGTTTAATTGAGCTACTTCATTGTTTAATAAATGTAATTGCAATTTTTATCTCCCAGTTCAGACTTTTCAAGCAAAAAAAGTAATTTGCAATTGCAGTATTTTTTTTTTACTCCATGGCAGAAAACACAATTGTAAGACGTAAACGTTATGAATTTATATTTCGAAATTCTGACTTTTTTTTTTCTCAATTACGAGAAACAAAGTCTGAATCATGAGTTGAGAAGTCATTAACTTTTTAAATGTTTTATTCCATGGTGGAATCGGGCTTCCATTAAAGGGCCCACCAGAGACTTTGATTCAGTTTAAACTGACATTTAGACATTTAGATTCAGACATTGTGCAGTAATGAAGCACTTGGAAGCCTTTTAAGTTGTTGTGCCTGCCTTTCCTGTAAGTAGACCAAAGCACTGTTGGGTGACACACTTCTTCACACAATTTGCATTGAGTTAGAAGAGTTCTTAATATAGAACTTATAGATAAATAAATTACAAGTGTTACACTAACTTTTTTTTTAAGCTGCAAAAAGTAATATTTACTCTTGAACAAATTAAATAAATTTTACTTATTATGCAAAGCATTTGGTGTAGAACTGATGTTTTGCCTGTGTGTTTAACCAGAGTCTGGCGGCCACAGAGAATGATGGGAAATGTAGTTTGTCAGGCAAGCCTGTCACCTCAAAAACAGGCTAAATGAGCAGCATTTTCTTGCAAGAACTATTTTCCCTCAAGTGATTACAAAGTTGTGAACAGTCATTCCAGTGTGGCTTGAAGACAGAGGTAGTGAAGATTAAGCTAGTCATGTGATCTCAATATGGCCGCCACCATGAGGAGTAGCCAGACTCAAGCAGAACTTTTCCTAGTCCGCTGATACAACTGGAGTCTTCATCTCATGTGAGTGTACATCATTGTTTTTACTTGTAGCTTCTTTAGTTGCAGTTATTTATTTTTTTAATGGAAGCAAGATGCAACCTTAAATTAGTTTAATTATAACTACTTTTTTAGATGTTAAGACTGAAAAAACATTGCATAGCTGTTTCTTTGAAACTATTTTCACTCAGAAATTCTAGTAAACAGCAAGTAACTTAAGTGTTTTCTTGTAAAACGTACCTCAGTAATCTGTGTACCGTTTACAACTTTGAAAAAGTACCATTTAGTGTATTTAAAATTATTTTCTTTAGGCCATATCTTCCATATGCATCAGTTATGAGGTTTTACTTTATTTTTGAGATTTTTTTTTTTTTACATGTATAGCTAAAGAAGCTGACACTCACAAACACACACCTGTCTTTACGGTAGCTTGGTCTAATTTTCCACTTCCTGTACCCGGGTGCCAGCTATGACACAGATACAGGATTCCCTACCAGCACTAGGGACATGCCATATGCTTCACCAGGACAGCAGCATATGTGAACCTCAGCATTATTCGAAACCCATATATATACCCACACACTCATATATCCACATGTGCCTGCAAACCATACCTGTCACTTCAGTAGTACGCATTGCTTCTGCTGAGCACTTCATTTCAGCCGGAGACAAATTATTGTTGAAGTGTGCAATTTCTGTGCCACTAATGTTGGAATTGCTTAACTTTAGAAAAAGATAAATGTTGAGAAATGCTCAGCTTTATGCAAATGAGATGCTAAAAAGGGTGGAGATTGTGGTGCATTTAGTGTTTAAATCATATATTTATAGGCAGCTTTCACTGTGGCTATAGCATCGTTTGGTTTGCGTACTTATAAATAAATTATAATGAATGAATATTATTTAATTTGCTGTGCATTTTACAGACCTCTGGTGTTTTGAGTGGTATTGAGTCAATAAGACTCAATTATTAGAGAGATAATAAAGGATAAAGTAAAGGTTGTTAGTTCAGGTTGTCCTAGTTGTGTAAATCACGTTGTACGCAAGTTGGTATTCAATTTAAAAAAAAATGGTGTAGGATTTACTTTAAAGCAATTTTCACTCAGAAAATGCTAGTAAATTTCAGAAATAATTACCTAGATACTGTAAGTAACACACTGGATTAAACATGAAATATCAAAGTAGAAAGACTGAAGCAGTATTTTATTGTAAAATGTACTCCTGTAATCTTTATTAACATAAAGCTTTTTTACAGTGATATGAAGACTTTTCAATCCTTTATAGTTTTAGAGAAATAGGTAAATATAGATGTGGGTTTCATCATCTTTTTGGATACATGACTCCATCATCAGGTGTGTGTGTGTCTGTGTTTGTGTGTGAGTCTATAAACAGATGGTATTGGTGACCGCAGAGGCCGGAAGTATCAGCGGGTGGGCTGATCTCTTCCCTCGTGTCCCGCCTCTGCCCATCTCACCTTGGGCCAATTGTGTTTGTCTGCCTGGTCATGACAGGTGATGTCACCACGATGCAATATCAAACAGAGTGTGACCTGTCTTTTCCTCTGTTCATATATTTCTTTCTTTCTTTCTTTGGAGTGGTAAATGTACAGTTTATAAGCATATTGATAATAATTATGCATATTGTTAATTGAAGTAAAATAAAAAAGGTCTTGTATTTATTTATTTGTTTGTTTGTTTTCCCTATTGTCATAGTAAGAAATTAAAGAATGTGATGTGTCTTTAAATTGCTTAATATTTATTGGTTAGAATAAAGGTGATTTAAAAGTCAGTTCTTTCTTTCTTTCTTTCTTTCTTTCTTTCTTTCTCCCTCCCTTCCTTTTCTTTCATTCGTGTTTTTGTTTTCACAAATGTGATCCTTCAGTTGCACAAAAAACACAAGATGATTCATACTGGAAATTCATAGCCAGAAGGTTTGTTGTTTTTGTATAAGTTTGTATAAACGTCAAAGTGACAAGTGCTTAAGAAATTCATAGTCTGTTTTCATAGTCTGTCTGACGGTGTAATCTGAAATAAATCGTTTTAGATGTGTATTTTCTTTATCTGAAGTGCATAGACAACCTAATAACCCAAATATGATGTCTCACTTCTAAAAAGCATTTGATAAAGTGAGAAAATTGAAATATATTGTCAAATATATTGAAAAATAAAAAAGTCATATGTAGATTCACATTTGAGTCCATTTTGTTTTGCATTGATTGCATCACAAACATAATCAGATTAAACTTTTTTCATGATATATTTATATTCATATAACCCTACAACCTCATATATCCTTAGAAATTGTATGTTAATGAGTAATTTCTTAGTGTTCCTATATTTTAATAATTGCCTCGACCTTCTTAGTGACAATCACATTCATATCACACATTCTGTAATCATCACAACAATCCAGCTAGAATATGGTAATGTTTGGTAATGTGTGATATAGTAAGAAAAGTACACATCAGAGCACATTATCAAGATTACCCAAATTATCCTTAATGTTTCCCTCTACAACTTTCTGATGCTTTTATGTGATTTTGACTGTGAACGAACAATACGGGCAAAAAAAACAGATGGAAAATGGACTAGAAGGGGGGGGACTGATATTCTGAGGATAACATGGAGTTAAACTTCAAAGATGCTGGAGGAGAGAAGGACACATGTCAAACATTGACAAAGAGAAGCTTTGGCACATTAGGGCACTCATAGCAGAATCTCTGGAGCCCAAAGCCTTCGTGTGAGTGTGTGTACCGGCTCTCTGTAGTTGATTGGCATGGTGGAGGTTATTTTGGGCGGCTCTAGGATGCAGCTGTCTTATGCATCTCTTTTAGATGGAGATCTAACTCTGTGCCCTGCTACAGATGGGCTACACACACACACACACACACACACTTATACCCATCATGCATCGGTCAATAAATTGAATCATACCTCACATCCATTCCCATCTCCCATCAAGGTGAAATTTATCAGATTAAAGGAAGGAGACACAAACAGAGCTTTACATAGGACGGGCGACGCTGAATGACAATCAAATTCGGTCTAAAGTGTGTGTGTGTGTGTGTGTGTGTGTGTGTGCATGTGTGTGTTTTCGTCGATAGCCAATGTAAGCGATCAGGTGGGCTGTTGTGCAGATGGTCATAGGGTTGATGGGAGTACTGATCCTCCTCTCTTATGTGGGCTGCAATTGCATGTTGTGCACTGCATCTGTCCCGCCACTGATGAATGGGAGGGAGAGGAGATGCGGTCGGGAATATGAATGTCTTTCCTCTGGCTCACATACACACTCAAGCCACCCAGCTCTGTTCTGCACACACACTTCCACTGAATCTCAGGCTAGACACTTCAAAAGAGCACACAGCAAATTGTTGTGTATACTCTGAAAAAATAAGTTCTTCCTTACTTTAGTTTCTTCAAAAGTATTTTTTTCTTTATAGGGCTTATGAGTTGGCTGTATGATTCTTTGGAGATTTAAAAAGTCATTGATGCCTCATCATGGGTTTCTCAGATTAGACTTAAAATATAAGAATGTATAGAAGCCCATTAAAAATTTTATTTATATTTCACAATTGTGACTTTTACTTGATTGTGACTTTTTGTATCTCGCAATATGATTGTTGTGAAATATGACTATTTCATAGTTGCAGCTTTATTTCTCCAGATTGTAATTTTATATCTAACAAAATCTTACAATTACGGCTTTTCCCTTATAATTGTACCTTTATCTTGCAGTATGAATATATCTCACAGCTGATTTGTGACTCTTGCAATGTGGCTTTAAATCTCACAATTATGGCTTTTTCTCATAATTGACTATCGTGCGATATAAATATATCTCACAATTATGGCTTTGACCATCTTGTAATATGAGTCTCTAGCAATTGCAGCTTTATTTCTCCTTATTGCTATTTTCTCTTCCGATTCTAAATTTATCTCAAAGATACAATTTAAAAGTATCTTTATTTCTTCCCACTGTAATTTTATATCTCACAATTAGGTGACTTCAAACTTACAATTACAGCTTAATTTCTTGTAACTGCTTATTTATCTCAAATAATTGTGACTGTATCTCAAAATGTGACTTTCATATTTGAAACTTTATTTTAAATATCTCACAATTCAATTTACTCTGAGGTGAAAACAGGTTTCAATAATGTCACTTCATGATACAACAAATTAAAACCAAATGGCATCATTTTTTTAAATGATAGTACAAGCTCATTTTCAAGTGAAACAAGTGAACTGACTTTATACATCTAAAAAATATAATCTAAAGCCTGGAATACATTACACGATTTTTGCCTCAATTTTCCGCTGATTTACAGTCTGGAGAAGTTGAGCCAGTCTGCAGATTTGAGTTGACAGATTCCATAGAAAATCGAGTAATGTATGATGGCCACAGACTCCGATTTTTTTTTAGCTTCAGACTATGGTTCCATCTAGTCAGAGGATATCAAACATGTTTGCTATTTTCAGCCAATTTTAAAACACGTTGTTTTCATTTTCCATGCGTTTTTTTGTGAGTGGAACAACATGAAAGTCTGGTTGTGTATGATCCTCAGTCACGTAGTGTATGATGGCCAGTTTTTCTTTGTCACTATTTACAAAGTCGGTAAGTGTATGATGCCTATAGTGTTTCAAAAATCTGTTCAGATTTTAAAAGTTGTGTAGTGTATTCCAGCCTTAAAATGAAAAATTGTTGCAAAAATGGCTAAAAAAAAAAGTGCAGTCACTTCTAAAAAATGATCAAGTTTTTTTGTTTGCAGATGCCATTTGGTTTATCTAATGCAATGAAATTGACATTTTAAAGTGCTCAAATACTTTTTGTGGCCATTGTAGATAATTTTCTAAAGAACTAGCTAATAAAAGGTTATTTGTGGAAGTGTAAAAGGCTCTCCAATGGCATCAGGCTGTAAAAACCCTATTCGGTTTTAATGGGAACGTTTAGTATGAAATCACATGGATCGGACTGAGTGGGGGAGTCTTCAGCCTATACAAAGTTGAGATAGAAAACAGGCGCTAATGATTTGTTGTGGGTTTCCATCAAGCTAGAACACGATCAAACTATAATTTGCGTTTTGATTGACTCTGAAAATTTCTACTCCTTCCTACTCCTGAAAATTGACTCCTTTCTGTTCCTACTTTCCCCCCTCACTTTACTGTGTTTTAATGAAGTTTAAGAAGGCGAATGCATTAAATTGGATGGAACGGTAATTACGGAGTTCTCCGACTTACAATTGCTCAAGCTGTTTTGACATAAGTTATGATTTGCCACCAACACATTTTAACATGAACAAAGTGGCATTTACTCAATCTGTCAGTTATTTGCAGTTTTTCATAATGTGTTGTGATGAGAAATTAATTGTTATTCAGCTTCACAAAAGGCAATGTACCTTGGCAGCTTCTTCTCTGCATGAGAAAGTGAAGAATGAGAGTCTGGAAGTGTCGCATGCTCAACTTCTGTGTTTTGCATTGGCTGACCAACCATTCAAGTCCATTATAAGAAAGATTCTAGTTTTCTATTTCTATTTTCTTCCTATATTCCTCTTGGACAGTAAGATATGTAACACAAACAACTTGCTGGTTAGTCATGGTCTGTTAGGCCACTGTAGTCTCTGAGACCAGATCTTCTCATGCAGCATGATTAGAAAAAGTGATGAGGTATGAACCTGATAATTCAGTTCAAATGGCCTCTCTCAGACTCCTAAAAGAACCATTGAGGCTTCTTCAATTCCTTTAAAAGTTAATTCAGTTCAGGTTTTTCCCACCTCACGGTCGTTTTAAGAAAATGAGTGATTTATTCCCTGCGCCGTCAAACCAGATGCCAAACCTGAGTCAGCCCTTACTCTTACCTCTCCATTTCCCACATATCGTTCCCTGCCAAGCGCTGTGTTCTTTATGGCCTCCTCTGCCACATCTAATGTGGGTGCCATTAAAATCTCAACCACCTTTTAATAAACCTCCCAATGAACTTTCATGTGCTCTGATTCTCAATCGTCATACTTGTGTAGGCCTTCCAATCTGCACCTACTCCATTCTCTCGAAACCTGCATGAATTATTCACAATATTTCTGCCGCTTTTACATTGGGTCATATCCATGTGCTGTTTTTCTAGCTCCACGGTTTGACACCTTTAAATATGTGCAGACAAAATATTTATTCATCGGAGAGATGGAGCAGAAAAACGCAAAGATCTAAATATACAGATCAGTGAAAGCTGCGAACGGGCACTCGTAAGAGAGATGTTCAAGTGGGCTTTTCATTGTTTTTCACTGGGTTTGGCGGTGTGGACTTTAATGAATGCATCCAGGACGTGTTTGAAGACTATTTCAGCCCTATCGCTTGCCCAGGAGAAGCCTCCTAAATTGGGCTGTAGCTCATCATTCTGACTCCCAGCTTCTGCAGAGCTCCTAAGTAAAAGCACAGAGAAAACGAAAGGAAAATAAAGCCAAACAAGGTCCTCAGAGAGTTCCCAAACCTCCCATTTATCATTTCGAAAGGATAACTGCATTTAGGAAACGCTGATCTCGATGTCATTCTCTATCCTGGAGAAACGGAAACCATGCAGCTTCTGAAATCGTTCTTATGCAAAATAAAACAAGTCTGCAAAAACCGACATGTAGAGCTTCTGTCTCTAAAGACTCGGGCACCTATTCTATTCATGGATCAGATCTTAATCCTGTTAGGCAATTCCCTGAATACAGTGGACGTAATATTGCAGCTGACCTCAGTTCAGTTATACGGGGAGCTTTCAGTCTTCCTGAAAATATCATGTTCACCTTTTGTAGTTTTTTAGTAGAAAATATTCAATGCCAAATCTGTTTATTCAGAAAATGATGAGCTCACTTATTAGCACGTAAACATGAACCGCCATGTGTGACAGATATTGATAATATGAATATTTCAAACTGATTCCGCCTTAATATTTATAAACACTGTTTTAATCATGCATGGAGCCTCTGAAATGCATCACGAGTTGTTTGTGTGAATCTCAAGCTTGTTTCAAGTTTGCAACAGCCTTGTGGCTACAGCAGAAGGCCCTTGGTCCAGTCCACGTGGGGTGATGAACGACCGGTGAGGCGTGCTCACTCAGAGCAGCATTGTCAGTTATGAAAAATGACATTATTACGGTTATGCTGTTACCATGGATCCTGTCAGAGGGCTTGAAAAACACCAGCGGTGTTCATGATATTGTGTCACTCACAGCTTGGCGTGAAGCTTGATGGGAAAACCAGACAGTTTTTTCTCTCTCTCTTCTTTAGTAATGATAATTTTCCTGAGGAACATTCATTTCTCTCTCTTTCTGAATTAAGATTTATGGATGTTACTGTGTGTAATTTTATGCGTGTTAAAAATGGTTATACAGGATTGCATTCGCTTTGATCCTGAATATGTGACTCATGGGACTTTTAGTACATATTTAATCTACTTTTACAAGTGAGGGGTGTATAACGCTCCTATACTTTTTATATGAATGAGTAATGACCAAGGCAATGAAATAGGCGCTATACTGTTCAACATTCTATTGAGTACTGCAGAGATAATGAGTGCTTCAGATCGTTCACCTTCACCACACAAAGGCAGATACACAAATGAAAGAATAGTTGAACCGTCCCTTCTGGGCAAAATACCAGTACATAATCCATAATAATACTAAATGGTACTTGATCTGTACATATTTTGCTCCTGATTCAGACAAGATGACTTTTTCAATGAAGAAAGCAACAGTATGGCTAGATGTTTTAGCTGGAAGCAATGGTTTGAAGTAAAAAAAAAAAAGTGTTAATGAATTAGTTTCTTACAAGCACACAACTTTTCGTTTCACGAGATGTTAATTGATGCACTGTAGTCATATTGTGGATTATTGTGATGTTTTTATCATCCGTTTTGACTATTATTCTGACGGCACCCATTCACTGCAAAGGATACATTGAGCAAGCGATCTAATGCTACATTTCTCCAAATCTGTTCTGATGAAGAAACAAACTTTACATCTTGAAAATTGACATAATTTACTCACCCTCATGTCATTCTAAATCTGTATTGCATACTGTCTTATGTGTGACATAAAATAGATAAATAATAATAAACTGTATTTTCATATAATGAAAGTTAAAGGGGTGCAGAACAACCCCATTGATTTTAATTAGATGGACAAAAGAAAAAGAAAAAAAAAAGGAAATTTTTCAAAATATATTTTGAGTTCCACAGAAGAAATTAAGACGGCTTTAGATCAACATGAGGGTGAGTAAATTATGTCACAATGTAATGTTTATCTTTTAAGTGTCACAGTCTTCAGCGGGTGTGCCCAGGATGGCCACCAGATGACACTCTGTTCTGTGAGCACATGGCTTGTGTTGTGTTTGTTTGTTGCCATGTGCTCTCTCCTGTCTATTGTCTTGCCCCGCCCATCTTGTTACCTCATTATTGTTTAAGTTGCTCCACCTGTGTCTCCCTCGCTAGCTTCCTCATTTAGTTTCCTATTTATTCTCCTGGTGTCTGTAATCCTGGGCTGATCTGTCGTTTTTCATTGTGTGTGTTATGTCTGCATGTAGTGCAGTTCCTAGCCTGCCTGTCTGTTTTTCCCCCTCGGGGTTGTTTTAGTTTGTTTTTGTTTCATTTTATTATTAAAAGAAAGAACCATTCATCCTGCACTTGAGTCCTCGCTTCATCTCTCCACACGCACCGTGACATTAAGATGAAGAAATATATTCAGTCAGGTGTCCAAATGGTCCTGGGCTGTGTTTCTCAAAAGCATCGTAAGCTAAGTTGATCGTAGAGTCCATTGGTGGCAATGGTTCTACGATCTACTTAGGCTTACGATGCTTTTGGCAAACGCAGCTCTGACTGGTACTTTTTATACACCTGCCCATAGACCCAGATCAAGACCTTTCAATCATTATTTCCGATTTAATGCAACATTCCTGAAGGCATAACATGACCGGAAAAATAATGTTTGGCCTGAGAAAAAAGTTGAACATAATAAATTGTGAAAAGCTCCACATCAACCCTGCAGAATTTCAAATACACTGATCAGGCAGTCAAATTCATATCCAACTCCCATGCATGCTGAAACAGCCCTTTTGATATCCTCCTAGTCCAGTCTCCAATCATAAGGATAATTTCTAATGAATGCGTCTCTGTGGTTTGACCTCCAGTGGAAAGAGTTTGAATAAAGATGTTCCTTTTCATTTTCTGTAAATTTATATGCGTCTATTCAGCTGCGGTCTGGCACTTAAATTGGCCGCCTGTGGGCAGATGCAGCACATCTAACCCAAGCTCAAAGGTCCATTACAGATTCAAAGTGTTATCCCGGTGGAAAATTTAGAAGTTCTAAATTTCGACTGCCCTTTTGATATCCTCCTAGTCCAGTCTCCAATGATAAGGATAATTTCTAATGAATGCGTCTCTGTGGTTTGACCTCCAGTGGAAAGAGTTTGAATAAAGATGTTCCTTTTCATTTTCTGTACATTTATATGCGTCTATTCAGCTGCGGTCTGGCACTTAAATTGGCCGCCTGTGGGCAGATGCAGCACGTCTAACCCAAGCTCAAAGGTCCATTACAGATTCAGATGTTATCCCGGTGGAAAATTTAGAAGTTCTAAATTTCGACTGAGGTGTGAGTTTTATCATGCTCATAGGCGATGAACTGTAGGGGTGCACAGAGTGGTGTGCAAATACGCGCATCAACACTGTCAGCTTTAGCTCACGGGACTGAAATAGATGTGACTGGTAACCATGGTGACACAGAAGCCTGTCATATTTTGGCGCCATTTCTCTAACAGCCCGAGGCAGGGAAATGCTCTGAACAAAAGTCACTAAAATGACTACGATGGTGTTGAACACTACTATTCTGGTTCATTCTGTTTCAAACAAGGTTCATGGTCACAGTACAGAATGCTTAAATTAGGGAATCCTTTTTAGCTTTGGAAATGACTTAAGTTTAGCATGGTGTGGTTTTGTGTGAAAGCGAGTGTGGGTTGCCCATGACATTCCTAAAGTAGATTTGCTTTTCCTAAAGGAAATATAACTTTTCTTTTGCTGCCTTGCAAGCACTGCTGCTGTGAAATTGAAATGCTGTATCACAGCCACTTTGATGGTGAGTGAAAAGGTGGCTTGTTAGCCTCAGAAGGTTGATTTTTTTTTTTTGTTATGAACAGTTTTATTTTCTATTTATTTTCTATTTGCATGTATGTCAACCCTGTTGATATACACTGAGCAAGAATAGCTAAAAGTAACAGGGTTTAAATGTGGCCTTAATTATTCTGTCACTTGATTGGAACCACATTTTTAGTGATAAAAAGATTTTTAATTTATTTATTTACAATTTAACTTTGATAACAAGTTGAAGGGTTAAACTCGATGAATACACTACAAATTGTGCAGATTTGTGCAAAAATGGGAATAAATTTGCCTTGATTTCTTGCCATGTAGTAGAAAGTGTCCAGAATATGTTACTACTTGGATATCACAACATTAGGATTTTTTTAAATGCAGTAAAAGGATTGGATGTAAAATGTGGGACACTGTTAAATATTACATTTTATCCTTAAAATTAGTCTATTCTGTGTTTTTAGTAAAATGCTGTTCATTTTATTTATTTATCTTTTTAGAAGTTTGATCTAACATATCTAAACAATCTCACAAACAAAAAATAAAACAAACATTGTTTTTGTTTTGTTTTCCATGCTACACCAAAGTTCACAGTATTCTTGGGAAGTGTCATAGATAAGAAATACAAGAAAGACGACCAATCGCAAATCAGTATGCAAATATTACAATTATTTTGAATGGGGAGATTCAAACATACATCTTCTTTTCTAGCAGGCTACAACTTAAAACGAAAAACAAAGTTTAAACAGAATGTGCATTCTGTGAATGCATTTGAGCTGAATTGCAGAAAACTGTATAGAAGGAGGAGAGTATCAATACAGTTCTGCATTTCAAGCAGTGTAATAAAGGGGAAGAGAGAGAGAAAAAAATCCCATAAACAATGAAAATTGTCTATAAGCACTTGAATCGCGTTGCCAATAATCAATAACGCGGCAGTGCAACTGTGGCTGGTTGCTGTCCCTGGTGCTGAAGAGAAAACCCAACAAGCCTTGAGATCATAACTCTTTTTCTCTCGCACAGCATTTAATCTGTGATACGTCTACGTGACTAATTTGGAAGGCAATAGAGAAGAGGAAGGCCATGCGCCAGGAAATTCATCACGGGGACGCGCACACAAACACGCATGGCGCTCTGAGCTGCCGCAGCTGTTTTGGTTCACTGGTTGAAATCATTTTTTGGCGAAGTCAGTTTTGTCAGAAGCTGCGCCGACTGGGGTATTATTTCAAAAAATGACAGTCCTGAAGTTCAGAAATTTTACGTTTTTCTCAACAAGTAAATAGAATGAAATCTGATTATTATTTCATATTTCAGTCAAGCTATTTTGTTTTAAATATGTATATTTGGAAACATTTGTACGTCAAAACGATTATGGATTAAATATGTCGTTTTATTCATTACAGTCGACGCAGTTCCTGACAGAATTGGCACGGCTGTATATATGTAACTAAAATAAAGAAATTGCCATGTGCAGCATTTCTCCTTTTCAGCCATCCTTATTTGTCACTGACCCATGTATAGAGAGCTGCATCACATATAATCGCATTTGGAGTTTGCTGATTGTGTTTGTCACAGCAAGAGACCTTCACATGACTCGAATCCATTCGCTCTTACAGGTCTGATCTTCCTTCACCTCTGAAAACTGTCTCCATCTAGCGGCTTCCCCCCCTGCACATCTGTCAGTGCTGAATGTGAGTCAATAACCTGAGACGTGAAAATATCCGCAACGCTTTCCCTCAATCTCTCAGCTCACGGTTCAGCACTTCACTGAATTCCAGCGAAACCTTGATTAACAATATTTCAAAGAATACCGTTGAATAACTTTACACAGTTCGCTATATAGGACGTTCGTTTCATTTATGACACAATACAAAATAAGCATTTAAACGTACCACTTCTTATGGTACATTATGCACCATTCATACGGGCTGTGTTACATTCGTATGTGTTAACTGATGCCCGTAGCACGTGACACGCCTCCAATGCGCGGTGAGCAGAAGCAACTTGGGCTCCACCGCAGACTCACAGATCTTCGTCGGTAGCGGATGAAGCAACTTCCAGCGAATCATTTGTTGTGGGTTCACTTTTGTTCGGGTTGCAGACAGACCCTGCGAAGCTGTTCTTGGGTCGTTGGATTACAGTTAAGAGGACAGGAAAGTGCAATTTTCTGCTTTTAAAACACAGAACGCGAACTAGCCAAGGTGGTCTTCTCTTCCTATGAAACGACCACTGTGGCAGGTTTCTCTAAGAGCATCAGTGTCAAACACAGAAGCTGTGGACGATAAATAGGATGTCCTTGGACAACGTGAATCATCTACCTGACTTCTAAACTTGTTGCATTTGCTCTATAACTCCTCCGGGTGCGCGTTTCGGATACTTTGTGCGTAACTGCGGAACCGCTATTCAAAGTGGACTATAACTGATGAGCTGTGTGTAAAAACCTGCACTTTTACATAAATATCCATTTATGAGGAGGTAAGTTATTTATCTTGCTCTTGAGCAATAGGTTACACTGTAAAAAAAATAGATGCATTGCATCCTCAGCCATTCGTGTTTAACCGAAAAGCTGTTTCTTACTCACGCATAGTGCATACATTCTGTACACCACCATTCATTTCTACGCTCACTGTAATTCCACCTTGCCATTCGAATGCTTTGATCTTGATAAATAATATGACTCATTATGCAGTATTCTCCTGCACGTGAGCAATAGCCTTCCTTGAACTTTACATCAAGTGATTGCGCATTGTGTCTGTCCAGATGTCCTTTCTGCGGGTGGCGGATTTGTGAGAGCAAAACCTGCGTCAATCGCACCGGGTCGCGCACATTGGGTCAGCATGGCAGCCGGAGTCGCCGCTTGGCTACCGTTTGCGCGCGCCGCGGCCATAGGATGGATGCCCGTAGCGAGTGCCCCGATGCCGCCGCCTCCACGGGAAAAGAGGCGAGGTCAGGACGGTCTGATCATCTTGAACGTCAGCGGCACAAGGTTTCAAACTTGGCGGAATACTTTGGAGAGGTACCCCGACACCTTACTGGGAAGCACAGAGCGCGACTTCTTCTTCCACGAGGAGACCAACGAGTACTTTTTCGACCGCGACCCGGACATTTTTAGGCACATCCTCAACTTCTACCGAACCGGGAAGCTGCACTACCCTCGCCACGAGTGCATCTCCGCCTATGACGAGGAGCTGGCCTTCTTCGGCATAATTCCTGAGATAATAGGGGACTGCTGTTATGAGGAGTACAAAGATCGCAGGAGGGAGAACGCGGAGAGAATTCAAGACGATGAGGAGAACGAAAACAACAACGATTTGGTGCTGCCGGAAATGTCGTTCCGCGAGTCCATGTGGCGCGCGTTTGAGAACCCGCACACGAGCACCATGGCGCTTGTGTTTTATTACGTCACGGGCTTTTTCATCGCCGTCTCCGTTATGGCCAACGTAGTGGAGACTGTCCCGTGCATCAGCGGGCCAAACCGGGCGAAGGAGGTCTCGTGCGGGGAGCGCTACGCCCTCGCGTTCTTCTGCTTGGATACGGCCTGCGTCATGATCTTCACCGTCGAGTACCTGCTGCGTCTTATCGCTGCGCCCAGCAGGTACAAGTTCGTCAAAAGTGTCATGAGCATAATTGACGTGGTGGCCATCATGCCTTACTACATCGGCTTGGTTATGACTGACAACGAGGACGTGAGCGGGGCCTTCGTCACCCTCAGGGTCTTCAGGGTCTTTCGGATTTTCAAATTTTCGCGGCACTCCGCGGGACTGCGCATCCTGGGGTACACGCTCAAGAGCTGCGCGTCCGAGCTGGGCTTCCTGCTCTTCTCGCTCACCATGGCCATCATCATCTTCGCCACCGTCATGTTCTACGCGGAGAAGAGCTCATCCGCCAGCAAGTTCACCAGCATACCGGCGGCTTTCTGGTACACCATCGTCACCATGACAACGCTGGGGTGAGTCGATGTTGTTGTGATGCGCAAACTTATTGAATGAGCTTGCGCGTATGATCTGCTGTCATTACTGCTTCAAAGCAGCCCTTTTACACCAACGCGTCCTGAAAAGTTGAGAGCTGGCGGCAGGGGGAGATCAATAAAACTGATATCAATCTAAGAAATAGACTCCTCCTCTCTCTCTTTCCCTCTCTCTCTCTCTATCTGGCCCGTGAGTCAGGGGCTATCCATTACTGTCTCATTGCTTGAAAAGACAAAACCTATCAAGCTATTTCATTTAAATTTTGTTCTGCAATATGCATTCACATCCTTATATGAAATAAAAACATATAAACTATATTATAAATATAAAAGGTAATTCATATTATTTGAAAAAAGACTTATATTTAGAACTTTTGTATATTTTTATATATTTTATTCTATTTTATGTTGTAGTTTTTAAATGTATAATATAACATATTTTATAGTTTTTTTTATTAATAAAATATTTATAATAATTTCAATATAAAATATTAAAACTTTAAGCAAAATGTTACCTGAATACACTAGTGAGTGAAATGATTAAAGCATTGGCTGTGTAGTTCATATATAAATTTGCTGTGACTGTGTGAATGTCAGTAACAATGCTTTTGAATCTTTTTCTGACAGTTTAGGAATTGAGGAATACAGTTTTAGAGTTACTTCTCCCTTTATATCTCTGAATGTAATCACTGTAAAGGAGAAAGTGTGCTTCTGTCATATAACACCTCACCAGTGTCAGATTGAGCACAGACTCTTCCTTCCTTTGGAAGCCTTGCTTGTTTATAACTAACCGTCTCAAAGCACCTGTGGCACAATGTTGTAATTTTCACACAGTAAGTGAACATACTGAGAGACATAGCTGATTCATGTGACGTTAAGCACTGAAGGCGATTACAATAATGCATTCCCTATTGATGTGTTATTCATTCATTAATCCCATCACTCAACACCTCAGCATGGCTTCTCCAAGCCTCCCACCTGTGCAGAGCAGGCGCTTTCCGTGGTGCTGAATCTGCCCGCCACATGTTGCAGTCGCCCCACAGCTGCACTTTGTTGCTCAGGAGACAACCGATTCTTTGCTGGCAGGTCGACATGGTCCTGAGTCACACTCGAGGGGATTAATCAAGCCCTATGCTCCAGTACACATCCCGCGCTTTGATCGGCACACCTTTGAAGTGCAGTACTCTGAGTGTGTCATAACTTGGGCTGTGAGTTTTAATCTGACGCCTGTGCCTGGCTGATATGATGCACCTTTCAGACATAAATGTGTTTGGTTTTGGAGTGTTTTTAGTATTAAATTGGGTTTTTAAGACTTGTTTTATAGTCCAGTTCAACAATGTTTGGTTCACAGCATCTGTCTGCTTCTTTATATATATGAATTAAAGTCTGAGTATGGTCTTTGATGTACTGAATGTGACTAATGTTGTCTTTGACACAAGAAATGTCAGGCCTCCTCCTTTAGACTCCATGAACCTTTAATAATAAGAAAATGAGGTTGTCAGAGCTGTGGCACGATGGATAATGCATGTCCTCATGATATATAAAAAGTTATGGCTCACAGAGTTCGAATCATTCTCATTCCCCTTCTACTTTCCTGTCAGGTCTGCATTGTCCTATAAAGAAAATATGAGGTTTGGAGACAGCAGGAGCGAAAGCAGAAAAAAAGAGATCCTGTGTGAGCGAGAGAAAGAGAGAGTTTCGTTTCAGAGCATATCGGCACATCTTATTGTGTGCAATTTGTGTCCTGCCATTTCTTGCCTGTCAAATTGGATGAAATCAATGATAAAATGAAATTACAGGCAAACGCTCAGCACCGGCTTGATGTTGGGAGTGCTGTGTGTGTGTTAGGGAGAGATGATCACTTGTCGGAGCCAGCTGGTTATGAACCATGTCTTCCAAACAGATCCACAGCTGCAGGGCTTCAGTGATGCAGCCCATATATTCATCTCCTCTCTCTGCAGGCAGGCATGCTGTTCCTCATTTCAGATTTTATTGCATTGCCTCAGTGAGCCCTTCAAGATGAGCACTCGGGGGGGTAGTCGCTACAGCAGAGATCTGACCTGGTAAAGTCAAGTTCACCCTGTGACGAGCAATAGCCAAAGATTGGGATTTGAAATTGGGGCTATGTCTTCAGACTATTTCATGATTGAGTGGCTACATTTTGATCTGAAAGAAAAGTTTCGCATTGTAGATGTCACACAGTTTAACTTTGAGACTGTGTGGTTAGGAGGAACCTCGCCTCTAAGGTTTGAGATCTCATCCTCTCGTTGTCTTTTGATTGTCGAGTTCATCCATTTCCTCTCTGTCATATCTGAAATCTCATTCCCTTCCCATTTCTCCTTAAACACACACTGTGAGTGAGTGGCCAGTCCAGGCATTGCTAAATGACTTTACCTGCTCTGACTGAACAAAAGCCTGGCTCTCTAAATGAATGCCTCATTTCCCAGACTGGATGACAGGGATGGATCTGTGGTTCAGAGATTTATTTATACAAGGTGGCTGTTTTAGATTACGGAAACCTGGTGTTGGGTTTGAATTACTAGTAATGAAGCCCTTCCTTCACCAAAGAGCAACTGATATCTGAGAACATTTCGCCTATCAGCAAGGTTTTGCTGAGATAGAAGCCAGCATTAAAGTGAGAGAAAGTTACACTTGCTAGATTATACTCAAACCTCAGTCATGTTCAGTCTGTCTGCATGAGAATGATCGAGAATTTTAATTATCCGTAAAGATAGCCTCTATCATGCAGAACTCTATGTAAGTTACTTGAATGCTTCAACTAGTTTTAGCCCCAAAAGTTATGGGTACACGCACCAGGGACTGCTGCTCCTCTCAGGCTCATTTTGATCCGGATGAAGTGGCTTCTTTTATCTTTTGCTCTGCTTAAAGTAAGCATAGAGCTTTTCTGTCTGGTTGAGTAAGATATGCCGGTTATCTCCCAATTGGCATAATGTCATGATGGAGAAAACAGAAACCGCATGGATGTTGTTTTAAATATGGCTCAGAAGTTCCAGAGAGATTTATTCCACAATATGTCACAATGTTTCCCCAAGAATTGAAACCAAAGCACAGTCCTGACCATGACATACCTTTAGACCAGGGTGCTGGAGGGCCACTTTCCTGCAGAGTTGAGCTTCAACACACCTGCCTGAAAGTTTCTAGTGTTCCTACATACTTTGATTTGTCTGGTTCGTGTGTGTTTAATTGGGGCTATAGGTAAACTCTGCTGGACTCTGGCCCTACAAGAGCGAGCTTTGACACCTCTGCTTTAGACTCACTTGGCGAAGCCACTGAACAAACCTGTTCATTGACTTCCATTTGCCTGTAATCCAGCATCAATATTCAGCCCTCTCAGAGTCCTGCTCTTCCCAAATGGGAATGTGCAGAGCATGGAGGGAGGAGGCAAGGGACGGCATGTGACTTTGGTTCACAGCACGAATGGCCTCCACTTCACTGGCCTCTATTGCCTCTTTAATGGACTCATTTTCTGGCATAGGCTGATTTTGCTCAGCTCAATTAGATCAGCAGCATTTTAATTGGCTTATGCACTGTCAAATGGGATCTATTAAGTGAGCAGCTGTCAGAGCTGAAGACATGCAGATATCAGCAGGAGGGAGAGAGAGAAAGGTGAAGGGGGTAAATACATCAGCTTTTTGAAGCACTTGGGTACAATGAGAATGTCTTGTAAATGAAATGTCCCCATGCCTCCAATCCTCCAATCCTTTTTCGTCCTCTCATGCTTCTCCATCTTCTCCTGCGGGGTTTTGAAGGCACATAAAGAGTCCTACTGAGAGGTTGTAAAGAGATTGATGGAGTAACATAGAGAGTCTATTAAACTCTCGGAAGTCACCCTGCATCAGGTCAGTTAAGGCCAGAGGCTTCAATGCCAGCTGGCTACAGTACGTATCCCCTCCCCGGGATATGCCACACAAGACAGGGATTTGGTGGATTAATCTTCCATATTCATTGTGGTCAATGCGGGTTAAGCAATAGGCTTAATTTCTTCTAAGGGCAAAGATCATAAGTTCATAGTGCACGACCGAAGAGGCTCTGGTGTGGTTTTCAACACTGCGAACAGGGCGAAAGGTTTCCTTGAGAGGTCATGCCAACAGGGATGCAGTAAGGTCAGGGCTTGGTGCAGCATGTGAAAGGGACTCATTATTGTGTCTGAAAGAGCATTGCGGTGTGGGGTTACCCTCATTAGAGCACCTTTACCAGGCATTGCAAAGCATGAGAACTGCCCCGGAGAAATGCACTGATGCAGTTTTATTATTGATGATCCGGGGCCACTCATGTGTGTCCACCTAAGACACAACCGGGTGTTCGCAAAGACTTAATGCCCATGTGCTTGGCTGATTAAAGGGACCGTTCACCTTAAAACTCTGTCATCATTTACTGATCCTCATGTTGTTCCAAACCTGTGAAACCCCATGACTATGAACAACCCCACTGACTTGCACGGTATGAACAAATAGAAGACAATTTTCAAAAGTCATATGGGTTTTTGAAAGACATGAGGGTGAGTAACTGATGACAGACGTTCTATTTTTGGGTGAACTATACCTTTAAACAATTTAGGTGGGAATCAGTGTTTTAGGTTTTGCGTTTGTGCCACAAAAAAAAAAAAAAATCTCTTCTAGCTTGTGAGCCCACAGTGTTCCACAGAGGTCTGGTTTATGATTGCCACATTCCACCAAAGTAATAAGTATTTCATATAATGGTTGCAGAGAAGGAAAAAACAATGTTTTCAATTTTTTGTTCCACAGATGTACATGACATGTTTCATGGTCCAAATAGGAGCACGAGAGAAAAGCTGTATTTGAAAGATTTACACAGTGGCACAGCCACAGGGAAATAAAGAGCCTAGAATGAGGTAATTAAAGGCTCTTTGTCATGTGGAATAACCCCTGTGGTGTTGCTGTAGAGGCGCTAACTCTATTCATCCATCCATTTCATACTCGCGCTATTACTCCACACCGAGAGGCTAATTGGACTAGCGTCTTTCTCCTTAACTCTCGTTCTGTCTTCCTTTTTTTACTACCATCATTTTCTGCCTCAACTTTTCTTTTATTCCACATTTTTATTCGCTTCCTCTCTTTTTATTTGCCCTCTCTGTGATGGTTCAAACACCATAAAAATGTGTTGAAAGTGGAGCATGCACTCCTCAGATGGCTGCCTTTAATCAGCTGAATGAAACAGACAGAGGGCTTTCTTCCTCCTGTTCTTTCAATTAAGTTTTTTTTTTTTTTTCATTTGGGTTTTTTAATTACTTGGCCTGTCTAGGAAAAAAGCAGTGGTAGCAGTAATGGTGCTGGCATCGGAAGGTTTAAGCACTTTGAATCTCTCATGCACACAAATCTTGGCACACATCAAATCAGTGAAAATCTAAATACACTCTTGTTCAGTGACTGCTTAAAATGTCAGAAATTGTGAGAGTAAGTGAAATGCAAATCTTCAAAAGTATAGCCCCCCACCCACCCCCCAATGATGATTAATGTTCCCTCGAATGAGATCCAGGATTGAGATGCTGGAATAAGATCAGGTCTATGTTTGGACAAATTCACATCCAGATCAAGGAAATTAGCAGTCACTATAACTTCAGAAGTTTCATTGTTCAAAAAGCTATTCCCATGCTTTTTGTGAGATACGGTTTTACTACATTTTACCCTCTATTAATGTCTTTTTAACCCCTGGTTAATGCTCTTTTTAACCCATAAAGGGCTAAAAATCTTAAGTAATGTTTCACACTTGAGCTTTTCTTTCAAAAACAAGGTTGTTTTTAATCGTGAATATCTCGTTACATGTTTGAGACAGTTCATACTTGACACTGTATACCTTTGAGGCCACAATTTGGGGTTACCATGGTACTTACTGTGCTCTAGGGCTTTGTAGCCCAATATATGCCATTTTACAAGCATGAAACATCTATTATCCAATGATTTAAAGATGCCTTAATTCAGGGTTTTGCTTAATCACAGCACAAATGGGATAAAAAATGTATCAATGTAAAATGGCATATTTAGACCAAAAGAAGCCACACACTTTCAAATTGTGCTCTAGGGCTTTGTAGCCCAATATATGCCATTTTACAAGCATGAAACATCTATTATCCAATGATTTAAAGATGCCTTAATTCAGGGTTTTGCTTAATCACAGCACAAATGGGATAAAAATTGTATCAATGTAAAATGGCATATTTAGACCAAAAGAAGCTCACCACACACTTTCAAATCATTCTTCCGTCAGTCCACAACATACACACTGTAGTGGGGTACACACACACACATACGCACACAGCCTTGATCCCCCCACATTTGTTAGATCAACCTCATTTTATTAATCTGTCAATCAGAAGCACAAACACAGAATTCTTCCCTTTCCATGGCTCATCTCCTCTCGTTCTGCGCGGTCCGTTATCTTTTCGAGGTCATGACTGATTTGCTTTGTGTGTAAATAAGATCGCTATTTCCAATTATTTTGCCCTGTGTGTGTGTGAGTGTGTGCGTTTCCTGTGCAGTGCTCTGGTCTGCGCTGGACTAATTGAATTAATGCGTTCATCTGCGTAGTGCTTGCTTTTTCCCGTTTCGTTCTCGCCCACACTCATTCTCTTTTGTTTTTACACCCCAAAGCTGAGTAATTCATTTTAATAAAAATAATTACAAAATTCATGAAGACACATTCATGGTGATTCGATCCTCTGTATTTAAGGAGAGTGAGAGAGTGTTTTGGATGAAAACAAATAATGAATTGGCTGAAATTCAAAAGGGAGCTGTAGTGTTTTGCTAAAGCCTACTAATGTCGTACAAGAGGCTCATAAATAGTAGAAACAGAGTGAAGTAGGGTAGTGAATACAAATTTGGCCTTTCATATGGAGATCTCCTGTGGTAGACGGACATATCTTCATTACAGCTTCACTGAATGTTTGAAGACAGCAGGAGAGACTGCCATCAGTCTAGAGTTGGCTTTTTGTCAGTGTACATTGATTAAGCCTCACTAGGTACAGGAGAGATGACCTGCTAACACTGATCTGAAAGCAGCCTTTAACAGCTCGCAACATGCTCGTAGCATGCAGAAAGAGACGAGAAAGACAAACTGAGAATCAATGAGCCTGCAGTATCCGCACCTGTGTGTGTGTGTGTGTGTGTGTGTGTGTTTCTGAGTTCACTCCCTTTAGACCTTTTATCTTGCCCCATTTTCATAAAATGTTCTCATGCAATCCAACAAATTTAATAACTTTGCAGGATGGTATTTTGTAAATAATTATATTTCTGCATGTCCTGAAGATGATGTGAGTGGTGCTGCCTAATACAAAACATGCCACCATTGTACAAGGATGTTCAAGAAGGTTGCCCAAGTGCTCAAAAATAATTCTACATTTTCACTGGCCCTACCATAAAATAATATAATTTATTTAATAATTTATTTGATCAAAATACAGTAAAAACCATAATATTGTGAAATATTACAACTTAAAATAAATGTTTTTTTAATTTAAATATATTTCAATGCATGTCCTGAAGATGATGTGAGTGGTGCTGCCTAATACAAAACATGCCACCATTGTACAAGGATGTTCAAGAAGGTTGCCCAAGTGCTCAAAAATAATTCTACATTTTCACTGGCCCTACCATAAAATAATGTTGCATTTATTTGATCAAAATACAGTAAAAACCGTAATATTGTGAAATATTACCACTTAAAATAAATGTTTTTTTAATTTAAATATATTTCAAAATGTAATTTATTCCTGTGATGTAATCAATAATTCAAATATTTTGTTGGATAACATGGCATACATTGCAAAACATACTGATTAGTTTGTTTTTAACTCATTCTTGCTGATGCTTTTAAGACTATTTTTTACAAGTGATTTTTCTGTCAAAACCTCTCCAGTACAAAAAGTGCAGGATGAGCTATTCATTTAATGTTGCGTTTGATATACAGTCATAGAGATACTTGCCTTAAATGTTCAGTTTTTAAATGTTAATCTTTCATGCATATATGCAGCCTATTATTAAGCTGTGTCATTTAAAAACATGTATTGTTTTAACTGACCTTTGCATGCTGACTTGATCTTTTCTTGAATATATAGCTGGATCAGGCTGAATGTTGCTTGTCTGTTTGGAGTTTGTGAGTTTCGTTCATTGTTTTATGTTATCAGGCAGTTATATTATTCCGCTGGTCAGTCCTTTCTGAATAGATCACTTGCATTTGATTTTTTCTGTCAGTGTGTATCTGAAGCAGGGAGGCTGTTTGTTGGTCTTTGCGATTTGGACTGAAATGGAGTGAATCGGTGGGAGGATACCATGTAACTGCTGCAAGTCAGGCAGAACACTAGGGGACACACTGATTTTATGGTTGGGATACAAACACTTGAATAGGCTATTACACAGCTTATGTCTCCCTTTTCCTTATGGCACCTTATTTTCCCACTTTTTCTTCTGTTGTTCGTTTTCTTTGCTTTAAGGCGCAATCATTTTTTCAGTTCAAATTGGAGCACTCACAGACTGAAAAGTCAGCAGTGCTAATGCATAGATCCCAAACATTTCCCAATTTAGACTTACTTGTCTGTCTTAAAGCAATGTTCTGGGTTCAATTTGAGAATCTGCCATGTTAGAATCTGTAAAAATTGTGTTTACAGTAATGCAAAGGAATTCAGGCATTCCTAGAGTTTAGAAGTATTTGTTAATGTACATTTATGTTTCCATTAACATTGTGTTATTTGAGCTTTAAAGTTTCTAAATTGTTCTTTTAAATGTGGCACAACAGCTCTAGGTAGATGAACATCTGGTTTTGCGTTACTAATGTTCTTATTTCTGGGATCCATGCACATGTCATGGGAAGGTTGCCAGGCTGACTGGTTTTACATGATCTTTACATGTCATGTTCACGTGTTTGCCGTTTAAATATTGTGGCTGTACCCTAAAATAGTATGTATTTAGCTTGTTACTTGTGCAGCTCCATAGACTTTCACTATAAGTACATTACTGCAGAGTGATTTTTACAAAATGAGTGATAAGATGAAATTGCTTTCTGTGGCAACAGTCAACTAAATTAACAGCGATAATTAACTTGTATTGAACCTGGATCATTCCTATTGATTAATCATAAAAAACATACTCAAAGAGGAATGCTTAATATCCTTCCCTGTGGATAATTTTAGAACTGGGAAAGCGCACACAGGAATAATTCTCAGGTGACTGGGTTCAGAGAAACACAAGCTCTATTGGTAAACTAACAGGTCTCATTACATTACAGCTCAGTGTCCTGTACTGTAAACACACCCTTCATCCGTTTTGACATGCAAACATAGCACACATATGCATTATTTCCTCTGAATCTGAACATTTTAATTTTGCCTTTGGACTCTTTTTTTAAGGTTTGGATTAATGGATTTTTATGGATTAATGCCAAAGAAAATCTCATTTTAAGATATTTATATTCAAATAAAGTGCAATTCTTTGATATAATTACATTCAATTCCATATGTTCTATATGTTCCCCCCAGTGTGAGATTGATCTTACTGACCAATCACATGCTGCCTTAGAATGATGCATCGGAACAGCCAATGAGATATGTCAACCAAGTGTGTCTCTAGAAATTCTGTTAGTGAAGCATTTGATACATCAGGTATTATTTAAATTATTTTGAAGTGCAATGGCTTCAGATTGCATCTGGAATTGCTTATTTAAATCTATTCTATCATGCCATGTAATTTATTTAGCACCGGTACAATCTGTTGGACACTGCCACTTGAAAATCAGGCTAAAATATAATCCCGTTTTTGGTATATATTGAGAAATTACTGAGTGAGTAGATGTTTGTAGCAGCCGTGGATATCTAGGTCATTGACTGTGACGGTCTTGTTAAGTGTTTCAGGTGTCCTGTACTGTAGATATAGTGTCGCCCTTCCAGTGTAGGTAAGCCGGTGAAGATGGACAGCTGAGGTCGATGAGGACAGAATGACGGTAATAGGAGAGCGACAGAGAGAGAGAGGGAGGAGGGTGGCGTTTAGAGTGTTACATGTCACTGTGACACATCATTGGAAAACACAGAATCTATTTACCATCGACTGTCCTCTCTCTGCTTCTGGCGTTTCCCCCAACAGGCCGTAATCACTCCACTTACACACACCTCCGATGCCAAATATACACACCTGCACTTACAGGAAATGTGCAGTAATGAACTGCCAGCCAGAAAGAGTGTGGAAGGTCGGTGTGGCGGCAGGGGTGGTCAATCTGCATTGAAACCCTGAATTACAGGATGTGTACGTGCCGAATGGGCAGCACTTTCTAAAGATGTGAGGGCAGGTTGTGCTCTTTAATCCAAGATGGAAGATGGAGAAAACGGGAAGTGCGAACTGCTGTTGTGGCCTTATGTTTTAAACATCGCTGCCATTCTCCTCACCGCCTGACATTCAGCAAACTCTCTGTCTGTCCAAGCTTGATAGTGTCTCCCGCCAGGACGATCACTCCTGTAAGCTAATTATCATACACACACATGCACGAATCACTGTCAGAGGATTTTTTTTTTTTGCAAAAGTTCCCCCACACGCCGCTCTATTTTAGTAGATGCCACATAAATAGGATTTTTTCACAAGAATAAATCTGCAAACTTTTTGAGTGCCATTGATGAGAGTGCAGTAATTAAAACTATGCGTGTGCGAGTATGTAGTAAACATCAGCATACTCCACTGCGTAATTAGAAAGTTTGATGCTTTCACCGAGAAAATCTCTGTTTTGGTTTTACGCTTCATTTCCAGACGTATCAGTCTTGATAATAAATGACATGCTGCATTGGGAAGTGATGTGAATGTGTGTGTGTGCATCGCTTGAATTGAATCTACATTTTATTTGGTGGCTAATGCATTACACTCCATCACTGCCCTCAGCGCTCACAATGTAGGGAACTAAATAATGATAGTTGAGGTTTTTTTTTTTTTTTGCTGGTCTCTATGGTATCCATCAAATGGATAGAGAGAGAGAGTCACTGCTGTGATCTGAGGGAACAGTACTTGTCTTTGATGCTCTCACTGGGAGCACATTCAACCATTGGGGGAAAGCAGTCACATCTTTTTGCTCCATTATCGAAACTTATTCCAAAGAAACCCACAGCAGAACTGTTGTGTGTCTCCGAATGAATCAAGGTTTTTGAACGAATCATTTGAATTGATGATTCAGTAATTCACTCATAAAGGCACTTGTTTAATTTATGACTTAATAAGTGTTTTCAAACAAATTGGTGGAGTGAATTGTTCAAAGACTCCAAAAACGTGTTACTTGTTTTATTCTCTAATGAATCTGTTGAATGTATGATTCAACGACTCAGTATAAAAAGGCACCTACTGGCGTATCGATGTAACCTACAAAAAGATTCAGAAATATTAAATAATATTCTAGATTTAAATAAAACCAGTTATTTTAAATGTTACTACATGAAGTTTTACCTGACAAAATTTGCCCTAATTTGCCCTCATTACCTCGTTTGGAGCTCATATTGACACTCTTACAGGCTTTTTTTACAGTTAGCAAGAACTGTGGTTCATGTGTATTAAAGGTTTTTACTGTGTTCCACACTCTTACACTTTGGACCATTCTGATTGGCTGGTAGTGGATGGTTGTAGCTTCCTATTGGCTGAGGGAGAGATCATAGGTGCTGTTATTGGCTCAGGGTTTGTGCCATAGTGTGAATACTGATGTTTGTGTGTGTGTTGATATCTGTACTTCAGTGCTTCACACAGCGCCTTTGTGACGACTCAGCCAAAACGGGCTCAAAACAATTTAGCTGAATCCTCGATACGCCTTTTAGATACAAGAAATGAAATAATAGCAAGTCTGCTAGGGATCATTGATCCACAGCCGGCTGTGAATATCAATGAAGTACCATTACACAAAGATAAATACATTTTCAGAGTGTTGCGCCGCACCCCTCCCACACAAAAACGCACTACAGCTTTTAGATCAAAACACAGCAGACTGAAACGCAGGGTGACATGAAAACGACCGCCAGAAACAGGAAGAATCTAAGAGCTGCAGTCCCTAGAAATCAGCAGAAAAAAAGTGTCTTGGATGACAAGGAGAATTGAGTTCTGTGTGAACCTACAGATGAAAACCAGAGCCATAAGTTTAATAAGACGAATTGGCTTTACCCAGAATTGGCTGCCCAACACTGGCGTTGTGTCTTTTAGAACAATTTTGGTTCCTGTTTATTTAAGTATGCTGGATCTGGTTCAAATAGATCCCAACTGTTGGGTTCCGGAAGTAAAAATTCCATTTGTTTTGCCCATAGAGAAACACATTTTAATAGTACTGTGGAAACCTTTCAAGAAAAAAGCTACTGTGTGCTTAATCGGTTGTATATGCTTCTGTTGAAGCCATCTGTCAGCAATATTTCAACTTCATTTCTCATTTTACAGAATTGTGTTTAAAAAAGCCACATTTCATTGAAGAACTATCTACCGATAAGAAATCTGTGGCAAATAAAAACTCTGCAGTTGCCATTATATCCCACGAAGCACTGCAAATGATGTAAATCACCTCCCTACATTCTTAAACTGCACTACACTCTTAAAAATGTATTTGTATATATCCGGATATTTTGCTTATGTATTACTTGTATAAATTACTATAAAGTATAAAATATTTAGTTTTTATGCTTCCAATTGATGACACTAAATCAGTGGTTTTTATATTGTTGTTAATGTTATTGGTGGGCTGTGTGACTTTAAACATCTTTGGAAAATATAATTGCATATGAGTAAAATATGTGTAAAAAATAACTGAGAAATGTTTGTACACTTTTTTTTTTTCTAACTTGTTCCTGTAAAAATCCTTAGAACAAGTTACATTTGCCTGAAACAAAACTGCATAAGATATATTGTTTTTGTAGATTGTATCTTGAATATATTTCCACAAAACAAGCATTTTTTTAAGTGAAATATTTAGCTTATTTCAAGGATTTTATTTTATATGGAAAATTAGACAAGAAGGCAAGAAAATTAGACAAGAAAATAGGACAAGAATATAATTTCTTACATTTTATATACATTTTAGAAGAATATAATGTATCATATCATAAATAGGACGAATGATTTTCAAAGCAAAAATTAAACTCATCATCAATATCGGACATGATTTCTCATGTAAATAATAAAATGCGATAAACAATACAAACATGCCTAGTTAAGAGAGCAAAATAAATTATCTTATCAAGTTGATCATAAAAGGTTCTTATTAAAAACAATTTAACAATAGGGATAATTCATACCCGGTCCCTCTTGTATCTTTCTCAGTATTCCCTAATTGGTTGTGTTTGTGATTACCTAATTTACTAATTAGCTGAGCGTGTTTTATTTCTGTACTCTGAGGCAATTGATATGGGGGACATAAAAGTTTCAGATCTCTCTTTATTTGCAGTCACTGCGGGAGACCAAATTCAGAGGCCTGTTTAAATTCGCCTTAGTCTAACTAGATAACAGTATGACGATTGTAAGTGTGTGTGAGTCTGAGTGCAAAATGGTGGCAGAGGTGTCAAAAGAAGTGAGAATATGAAGTCATAGGCATGTGTGTCGTCGGGAGAGGTTGATGTAATGGTTTTATAATGGATTTAGAGCGGTCGCGGTGATCAGCACCGGATGACTTATTTAAATGTCGTGCACTCTTCTCATCCTTTGCTGGAGATGAGGCATAGAAAAGGATGAGCGGAGAGCGCGAACGGATATTTCAACACTGTCACTCTTCACTCGCCGTTCCTCCTGGAAAGCTTAGACTGGATTTACGGTTCTCTGAGAGAGCTAAATCTTCATTCGAGTCTAATTTCAAGTCGTTACTGTTACATGACAGAGAGGGCCAAGGCAAATATCACCTGAAATGAATGGAACGGGAAAAGAGTGGAAAGGAGTGATAGAGAGGCAGAGACTGGCAGAAGGTATAATTTGTGGTTGGCTGTGTGTTTCTATACACTCAGTTCTATACTCTTCTATTAGTTTCCATGATACTACACCTACCATGAATTTACCTACTTAAACTTAACTTAAGTTCACTTGCTGCCTTAAATGTTTAATTATAGTCAAATTGGTAATATCAACTTATTTCTAGTTCATTTAAGTTGTTTTACACTGACTTAAATATGTAGTTAAATCTCATATAACTTAAAAAATGAAAATATTTTGATGAGTTACAGTAATAGAAAATCATATGTTGCATTGACTTGATTCTACAGTATATTTAAGACTTTAGTTCCCATAATGCTTGAAAAAACTGGATATATGAGGAAGCCTGATTTTGAAAGTGTGATTTCTAGACCTGACAAAGTCATGTCAGTTTATAAAATGGTAAAAGTCCATTCATTTTTTAAATAATTAATATGCAATAATATTTTAGTTATGCTAATTCCCTTATAGAAAAACCACATGAACTTCACATGTGCAATCACATGTTAAAATCACATGTGAAACGTGGTTTTGGGACATTTTCATATGTATAATAAATTACTTTCTAGCTATGTTAAGCTTTAATCAAGTAAAAAATGTGAGTACAAATATTTTTTAAAAATCCGTATCCTTAATCCTTTTCAATTAAATGAACTAGATAAGGATTAATGATTAAAACAGCTGGAAAAGTAATGGGGCATTTGAATATTGTTGTGGACAATGGGGGAATGTGGAGTCAAAAGGTAGACAACCTTTTTTAAGCTCCCATGATGCCATAAGAGAACTTTTTTTAGTCATGATTTTATTGTTCAACCATTTTAGATTCTATGATTTATAGCAAGACTTTATAGTGCCCAAGATGTCATAGCAGAACTGCTTTAGTTACCATGAGTTTTTAAATAAAACACCTTTTCAGTACCAATAGGTTCTTTTGCATCAGCTAGTTATAGGAACTCAGTTATAGGAACTAGCCACCAAGGTAGATCCCCAAGAACTACATTTTCCCTAGGGCCATTTTCCTAGTTGCATTCTCACCGATAGTAAGAACTCTGAAGTGATGTAAGCCAGCCATCAGCAATGTCAATTAAGTGTGGCATTCAGATCAACAACGTCAACAGATGGAAGATGGAGAAGTTCCTGGACTTGTCGGTCCATCTATTGCTATTTTTCATGTTCATAGAGTTAGATTGTGGAGTAAGAATATGTAAGTATATCTAAACTGCTGGGTGCCTGTGTTTTGTATGGCATGCATTCAAAAAAGCTATAAAATGCTGTAGTCTTCTTTTTTAGTTTCACGATGGCATGGGAAAATATCGCTCCATAGTTCTTTAGATAACAATATACTGTTTCTTTAAGGAACCAAGGGAGGCTTTATCTTTCCTATGTTAATAGATGATATGGAAAACCACTATTTTAATCGGAAGAACATAATGTAGCATCAAATTGAATTTGCTTTTTTTTATTATTCCCCTTAGAACCTGGTTCTTGTTTTGAAGATGGTACTAGACAGTACCACTTCTTAATATTAATAATCCTAATGATTGACGCCTGCAGTGCCGCCCAGACTTTCATTTGCGTGTCCTTGCATATTTGTCCCTGCTGTTCCACCGGTTGGAGTTTTATGAGCTGAAAATAAGGGAAGTGAAATATGTAATACAGCCAGCCATCTCTGTAAATCAAATGACTGAGATGGAAATGAGGAGAGAAGAGAGAAAGAGAGAGAGAGAGAGTCCTTTGAGACAGGTAGATGATGACACTACTCTTGATCAGTATTTATGATCATGGTCGCAGCATAGCGATCACAGATATATAAACCTGCTCGATTCACACACACACTCGCACACACACGCTGCACCATGCCGAAATGCTGACGACGAGTAAACAGTCCGTCGCTGTATGCAAAGATGTGAGTAATGAGTTCTAAAGGACAGGAGGAGCGGAGCAGAAATGGGCCAGCCTGACGTTTGATGACTGGGGTAATGTGGCACAGGAAGTGATGAATACATCGGTGGGCACCATTTGGCACGACTCAGCGCTTTTCTCCTGATGCAGGTCCTTAAGACAGCCAGATTAATGAATCTCACTGAAATTAGATTAAAGACTTAAAGCTCTCGTTTCTCTCCGGAACCAGACATGACGTCTTCTGAAATGTACACATGCAGATAAATGACAGATGCGTCGTGGGTAATATCTGGGTCTTTATCTGGAATGCTGCTCCAGATACTGTACATCAATGTTTTGTTCTGAAATGTTGCATATACTTTATTACTTTTTGCATTTATTTATATATTTTTATTTATTTATTACTTATGCATTTGGCATAAAAATTAAATAAGGTTTTATATATATATATATATATATATATTTATTTTTTTTACATTCACTCCATACCCCCCTCTATTTCTCTGTTTCGCTGCCATCTCTCCACACCCTGAGGCCACACAATACAACTAGAGTGTGTAGAATCCTTCAAGCTTAAAGGGATAGATCACCTTAAAATAAAAACGATCATTTAGGATGCCCATCTTTTGCTGTCATTTCAAACCTGTGCAATTTGTGTGTGTGTGTGTGTGTGTGTGTGTGTAAGGCAATAGAATATACGGTCTGTACAGTATAAAAACCATTACGCCTATGGGATGTCCCCACTTTTCACAAAAACAAACCTGTGTGTGTGAACAAATAATAATAATAATTATTATTATTATTATAACTTTTTTATGCATTTGGCATAAAGTAGTATACATTTTTAGCATGAAAATGAAGAAAACACTTTTACATATTGACTTTTTTATGCATTTTGAATTTTTATGCTTTTTATCATTATTTTTTGCATTTTTTTGCATTTACATTTAATTTTTATGCATTTGGAATAATGAAAGCAAAACTTTACGCGTTACATTTTAATGAAACATTTTTTAATGCACTTGTGCAAAGTAAAATGCACACTTAGCATTATGCAACTTTATACATTTAAAAAATACTTTTACCTTTTTACATTTACTTTTGTTTTCCTTTTTTGCATTTGGCATACAAAATCGGAAAAAAAAATGTAATTTACTTTTTATGCAAAGTAAAATGTACACTTAACATTAAACTAATTTATTTATTTATTTTACATTTTTATTTTAACAATGATTTTATAGTTTACACATTTACATTTGTTTTATTCATATTTTCATTTTTATGCATTTGGCATTAAAAAAACTAATGCAAGCGTAAAGAGAAAAGTAAATTTTTAAGTTGGACACTACTATGAATATGGCCTTAAACCAAACAGACATGGACCTAAAGCAACAAACTTTTTTCCCCACTCCTTGTCAAAGACCCCATCCTTGACCGTCTCTAAACTGAAGGTTGTGGATCTCTCTGTGCAGCTAGTGCTCACTCTCTCACTTTCCATCTGCACTTCCTACATGATATTTTACAGCACTCCTCCTTTCACAGGTTCCTCTGAAAATAGTGGAAAATAGTGATTTTCCAGCTCTGGGCAGGACCTGGCCTTGAAAAGTGTTCAAATCAATGCTGCACGGAGCTCTTCCAGCAAACTCACATTACTTATGTTGATCCTTGAGCTCCATCTTCTCAGTGTTTCTAAAGGTGAGTGATAGAATCTGCTGCAGTCGTTTCCTTATGCTTTTCAACAGTGCTGACTCTCCACTTGTGAGTGAAAATCATTTGTGATGAAGATTGTGAAAAAGCCTTCATGATGAGCTTTTTCCATCACATCAATCACTTTGGTGAACATCAGGATACTTTTTATTAGTGAAGCTTTGGACTTGGCGAGAGCCAATGAAACAGTGTGAATACATTATTATCTATCACTATTTTGCAGGAAATTAAAAAAACAGTTGTTCATTTATTGAATAATGTATATTTTTGGATAATGCAGTGAATTAAATGGTTAAAAATGTAAGATACTTGATCCAATTTGATTTTCTCTTTATGTGGAACTTGGATGCTAAACAAAAGATGAGATTTATTCATAACAGATGAACAGCAGGTTTGGCATCAGTGCAAAAACAGCTTAATATTACATAATATTTAAGGTAAAAACAAACTTTGATTCAAAAATGAAGGGAAAAAAATCCATTTGATTTGCATTATATCCAGTCCAGTTCTGATCCCGTATACACATTCTGTCTCCATCTAGTGAGACCAGAATCACCACTAGATTTTTGAATTCCTTCACCTCCAAAACCCCCACATTGCATTGGATATTGAGCAGACACTCGTCAGCAGTTGTGAGCGTGTTGTGCATTTGTGTGTGTGTGTGTGTATGCTAAAGCAATACAAGCATGGTTTATTTAGCAGACGGCGCTGCTCTGTGCATGATCTATCATCATCATAGCCCTATTGTTTATGGTGATGCTCTCAGCGTTCATATATTCAGGCCAAGTGCTGGATGATGCATCTCCCAAACTTCACTCTTCACCGGGCAATTACAGTCCGATCTGCTGAGCATAACTCACCGCAAAAGGAGCCACTGAAAGGCTCTTCATTTGTGCTTGATTTGGAGACAGCGAGCGAGATGAGAAAAAGGAGACTAGGGTTGGTTGGAACAGTTTTCATTCTTTGTTGAATATCTGTGGTGGAATATTTGGGATTAGCTTTTTTTTTTTTTTTTTTCATTTTAATTTTAGTTTGTTTTAGTAATTTTGTTATGTGCTTTTTGCCATTTTTATTATTATTACTATTTTTTTTTTTATTATTTATTTTATATTTCAGTTGCACTTGATTTGAAGAGAGAGAGAGAGAGAGAGAGAGAGAGAGATGAGAAAAGGGAGACGAGTTGGTTGGAACCTTTTTACATTCTTTGTTAAATATCTGTGGTGGAACAAACATTAAAAAAGCTAAAATGGCTTTAGTTTTAGGAGGGTAAACAGCAAATGAATATGAAGTAATAATATTAATAATGCAGTAATAATATAAAATATTTTTTATTTTGATTTAGCTCATTTATTTTCATTTTTGATTTTAATATTAGTTTACTTCTTAGTAATTATATGTGCTTTTGCTGTTTTTAGTTTATTTAATTAATTTAATATTTGAACTGATTTTATTTTAGTTAGTTGCCAGGGCAACATTTCTCATTTTTGTTTAAATGAGGTGGCAGGAAAGCATCTCTAAGCCAAAAAGAAACTTTCTCTTCGACCTTTATCTTAACCGAGACAGCCGGGGGATTTAGAAGAGCCGCAGCCGTTTATAAGCGCTCACACACGTGCTGGTTTTTCTAGGTATTAAACTTTCTCCCAGGTCCACTTTAACAAGTGTGGAGACCACTCCCTCTGGTGCCTTCAGTTACCCTGGCAACAGCGTTTTCCTGCTAATCCCCACCTTCCATCATGAGAGAGAGTGGGAGAAGCTCTGTGATAAAGGGGGAACAATGAATGCACATTCTTTCATTCAGGCAGCAGACACCCATTTGTATTTTTCTAGAGAAAGCGAATGCCTACGCACTCTCTCTAATAAGGGTTTATGAGACAGAGAGAAAGGAAGAGAGCAAGAATGATGAGTTCTGTAAAGGTTCAGAGTTGAGACGTTCTCCTACTGCCGAGGAAATTACACATATTTCTCTTTAGCATTCATTTATTTTTATTTCAGTTTTAGTAATTTTAATACTTAAACTGATTTAATTTTAGTTATTTGCCAAGGCATTTAGCATTTTTTATAGTTTCCTATAAATAAATAAATAAATGTTCACTGAAATAAAATATATATAAAAAAAAAACTTTTATTTCATTTAGTTAACAAGGCAACATTTCTCATTTGCATTCAACTTGATGTACTAAAA
The DNA here is from genome assembly GCF_001515605.1 of Sinocyclocheilus anshuiensis. Lineage (NCBI taxonomy): Eukaryota > Metazoa > Chordata > Actinopteri > Cypriniformes > Cyprinidae > Sinocyclocheilus > Sinocyclocheilus anshuiensis. The sequence goes on along the minus strand of NW_015548309.1, from coordinate 442,955 downwards.
TAACTAAAACTGAATAAAAATTAAAATAGTTCTTTAGACATTTAGAAACAACAAAACCTAATAAAAATGACAAAACAACAAAATTACTGAAACTTTAAAATTTAAAGCAAATAAAATTTAATTCATAATATAATATAATATAATAATAAAGAACTATTGTAGTATCTCAATGATACTAAAAAAAAGTGTTGCATCATATAGTGGCGTTAGTGAAGATGCTATATCATTTAGCAATTGCATAGCAATGCACTAAAAACACTAGCAACACCCTGGCAACGAACTTATGCCGAGTTCACAGTGCACGATATTAGCCCGATTTTTCACTCGCCGACAGGTTTTGCGAAATCGCCGACAAATGCCCGAAATCGGAGGCAAATCGGTGCTCGTTCACGCGAGTGACAATCACGCAGTGTGAATTATCAAAGACGCGATCTGAGGGAATCGCCGACACGTCGCCGACGCCTGCAAAATATTTGGCATCACAATCACGCTGTGTGCAATGGTTTCTGACTGAAAACTACATCGGCGATGACCTACAGCCAATGAGAGACCAAGATACAGGGCAGAGGGAAGTTCGGGGAGGAGTTATAGACCAGAATATCAGTATTTTAATAGATATATGAACAATTATATCATACAGAAACAAGCACAAACATTTGCTTGCCCAGCCACAACATCAGCATAACAGTTACTGCAAAATTATTTACCTCCAACTCTCTTTGCAGAACACCCAATCCCTGTTCCCTGCATCTCCCTCCTGCATAATCTGTTTTTCTTTTTCTCCTTGTAGCTGGAAATCAGCTCACAGACCATTTGCGGGCTATATATATATATATTTTTTTTTTAATAATTACAGTCTCGCTGGAGAACTCCGGTCTGACGCACGTGGGTTCTCGCGTTATTTCCTTATCACTTCTCGTGTGTGTTTTGTTGTGAAACTTAGTTTGCGGACCAGACAGAGCTGTCGGCGATTCTTCCTATTGTGAAGTCATGCAATGTGAAACCCCTGTCGCCGATCCATCGTGCAATGTGAACACAGCAGCAACTGAATGCTACCCCAGATAGTCACGCAGTGTGAAAACAATGGCGATCCGACGAGTTTGAAAATCGTGCAGTGTGAACTCGGCATTAGAATCATATTTCCAACTTTTTTACTACTTTTTTTTGTGAGAATGTATAAATCAGGTTCTCTTGTGTGAAGATATTATCTTCTTGCTGTAACCAGCTTCTTTAACCTGAGCTCAAACAGCAGAGATGTATCAGATTCAACCATGAGCGTCACGTGATCATCTAACGAACACCACTGTGTTACTGAGCAGTATCGGGTGTTGAATGCTAACCTACAGCGAGCATTACTGCAATGTTTCTCAAACGCTCCCAACTAATCCACAAAAATGCTGTTACGTGAGACAGGCCGTTGCTAACGTGCTGGACGTGAGGGGGTTTGATGCTAGAGGAGCACACCTGAAAACATTTCAAATGCATGAAGAAACACACATACGGTATGTGATCACGATCATGAGCGGAAATGGCCTGATGCTCACACATGGACACAGTTGCAACTCTCATGCTATTAGCTAGCGCTTTATTGGGCTTGAATTGTGACGTGTTTCATTTAAATTTCATGTCGTGCTGTAACATCGAAACCAAAAACATGGCATGTAAACCAACGCCTGACTAGTGTTTTTTCTGTGCTATAAAAAGTGAGCTGTATGAAGCAGAAATGCATCTTTATAGTGCTACAATCAACATTAGATATGGTAATCTTTATGAAAATGTACCATGGTTTTACTAATGTTTTTAATATATTATTTAAATTGTTTTTGTAAAATTAAATTACATTTTTAATAAAAAAAAAATATTTGAACAAAAACTATGTATTTCTAAATACTGTTATCTATATACTTTTGTTTTTATATATTAATATATTTTATGTGGAAATGTAATTTAAGCCAATTTAAGTAATTTTACCAAATTTGTATTTAATTATTGAAATTTAAATAGATTTTTTTAATTTAAATAATTGAATAAAAATAAATAGTATGTATGATGTTTAATTTAAAAATATATATTATTTTTAATAAAAATATTATTTTTTTTTCTGAATAGTATCATTTATATATTTTTTTTTGTTTTGTATAATCATATATTTTTGTGGAAATGTTGTAAATGTCACACTTATTCTGTATTTATTATATTATTTAAAATAAGTTACTTAAGCTTCTTAAAATATTAACAAATCAACTAAAATATTTAGTAAAACCTACTACTACTACTACTAATAATAATAGTAATAATAATTACATTTATATAAAATACTTTTAGAAACGTTTAAAAGAAATACGTATTTTAAAATACTTCATTTTTTATATTTACATATTATACTCTAGATGTGATTTTTACATTTTTTTTTTTGCAAGAACCCATAGTTATGATGATTTTGTTTACCATAGTTTAATTGCAGATACCACTGTTAAACTGCTTACTATGCAATTACTATGATAAATCTTCATACATGAAACGTACATTATTGTATTTGGTCATATTTGGCTTTCACATTCCATGTATAAAACTGCAATATTGTGAAAAAGTATTTTTTATGCCTGGTTCCATCTAGGTACACATGTGCGTGTGTTTTGATAAAAAACGCAGCTACCTGCTCTGATGGCCTTTTAAAAGACGGGCTGAACGCTGACTGATTTCCCAGCTAAATTCACTCAGTCATTGGTGGATGCAGCGTTGCCTGTGCTCGGCTCCACTCTAACAGCTGTCGGAGTATTTTTAGCAGGCATTGTGTGTCTGGCCTGTGTTTAGTCAATGATAAACCTTTATAGAGAGAGAGAAAGAAAGAGAGAGTCACGTGTGGCACCGAACCAAACCAGCTCATGTTAGTCACAAGCATGTAATGCATTGTTGTTCATACTTCCCAAAGAGCCAAATTTAATGAGGAGCATCCAACCATATAACACCAGATCACATCCTGAAGGGTGTCAGGTGAACCCTGCATAAAGTGATCACTCCTGAGACATATGTTTTAATGAGGATCAGAGCTCTCTCTTCATGTTTGTGTGGGTATATGAATTTTTTATGCTGTTCAGACACTGTAGATAATGCCTCCGGTGTGATACACTTAAATAAGTTAATGTAATTGTGCCACGTGCCAAACAAAGACATTAAAGCACTCTGTAGTAGGCTTGTCCAAAAAAGCAAATTGGATTTTTGATTGCAGAAACTTAATAGTTTGTTCAGTAAGCTCTCTTTAGCGCACAAACACACACCTGCGAGTGAACAAGAGTGAAAATTAGGACAGATAAAGACTTGTGAGCCCAAGGCAGAAGGACTGACTCAAACACATACACAAACCCACACTCGAAATCACAAAAATACAGTTCGGCCACCAGCATTTTTACAACATTTTTGCAGCCTATTTAACACAAGCTGCCAATGTGCAACATGTCTCTTGTCAGGCATGTGTCACGGCCACATGTCAAGAGCCGGGAAACGGAGAGCTTTACTTATAGCCTGCCTGTAACCGCTGATCCAGAGTCAGTTTGCTCACGTTTTAGACTCTCGTGGGTGTGAGGGGGAAGTTGTCACGGAGAGGGGTGAACTGTTACTATGGTGACGTGACCTTAAGGGTGAATTTGTAATTGCGAGGCCCCGAGGGCGTGCATACTAATTGTTCGTTTAGAGAGCGTTTGTCAACAAGTTTTGTCACATTTGTGCATATACAGATAATCATACATCAGGATGTTATTATGACATAATTCTGAAAGTGACAGTTCAAACAAAAAATTAAAATGGTCATTTTTTTTCACCCTCATGTGGTTACAAACCCATATTACTGACTTTCTTCATCTTTTCTTTTTTTTCATACAGTGAAAATCAATGGGGTCCAAAATAAACCCATTGAACTCCATTTACATTTATGATATGGGCAAAATGAACAGATTTCCTTAGTGTGCATAAAAAATAATACTTTAATTCTGCAAGGCTGCATTAAATTGATCAAAAGTGACAGTAAAGGCATTTATAATCTTATACACCTTATTTTTCAAAGGGAAGTAAACCGTGAATGTACGAGACTTCCGGTTCATTAGCCGCTGTAGGGAAAAAACAAGAATAACAAAGTGCAGTAAATGGTAAAACTGTTTGCACTACAAACCAACAATAGTGAACATTCCCACACAGCGTTATAATGGTTACATTTACAGTATGTGTTGTGAATAGTGTAGAACATGGCCTGACTGTGTTGCTCTTTGTTAATAGTGTCATATGTCATTTATAATTGATTGGGTTCAAAGTGTAATTAGCAGCAGTTGTGATCCTAGGGTGTGTAGTTTACCCAAACAATGAGCGCAGAGAGACACTGCCATATCCAGCCCATAGGATACATTTACCTGAGCAGGTGTGAAACACAAGGCACTGTCCACACAAAGGCACACGTGTGGGAAACGCATACCTGCGGGCAAGGAAAAAGCACAAGCTGGCGTGATTGTGAACAGGCATTAAAGGGGTCATATGATGCGATTTCAAGTTTTCCTTTCTCTTTGGAGTGTTACAAGCTGATTGTGCATAGATAAGATCCCTGAAGTTGCAAAGACTAAAGTCTCAAAACCAAAGAGATATTCTTTATCAAAGTTAAGACTCTGCCACGCCCCCCTAAAACGGCTCGTTCTAACACGCCCCCACATATCTACCTCACTATGTGGAAATATTTGCATAATGCCGCCCAAATGTGCACGCAAAGAAAGAAGGCGTGGTTTCAGTAACCGCAGTTAGTGTTGAAGCAGCCATGTCAGGGAGACAATGTGTGTTTCTAGGCGAAAGCAAAAGCACTTTATTTGGCCTTCCGAAAGTAGATGCATTTAGGAATCTTTAAGATCACTTACAACAGAACAGCAATGCATTTTATGGACGACCGTTTCGTGAACCTAGG
>NW_015548309.1:397889-437575 GCF_001515605.1 Sinocyclocheilus anshuiensis | reverse complement strand
GACTTTGTAGAAAACGAAGCGTTTGAGAGAGGCGGGGCATATAGGACCTACAATAATGTACAGTATTTGAAAAATAATGTGTTTTTTGAACATTAAAGCATGTCAACATATGCTGTTACACCAAATACACAAAATAATGATCTTTAAAAAAGCATCATATGACCCCTTTAAGAATTAAAATGAAACGGGGATCAAAGACTGGATCTTTAATGTGGTGTCGTCAAACTTGGGATCGTCTATACGAGAGCGTGTTCAGGTTTGACACTTTGAGCTGCGTTGAAATGCAGATGCTGTAGGGAAAGATTGCTGCGCTTTGCCAACACCCCATGTATGCTTTGAGCTACTGAGCCGACCATCGCTCAGAGAGAAAACAACACAAAGAGAGAGACATACTGGGGAAAGAAATGAGCGAAAAGGTCAGATGGGCGTCTGCCAAAGCCTACAGAAAGGTACAGTCTCCTGGGAATTATTCAAAAGACTGTGGTGTGCACAGTTCTCTGTAGATATATGCTACGTGTTACATACACACTCTCCTCTCTCTTTCTTAAGGCTCTCTGGTGATGAATGGGGCTTGACTTGCTGGTAAATGAGAAAATTTAGCCGATCCAAGTACGCAGGATATCTACCTCCATTACATCCCACTATGCAATCACAAAATCAGCACAAATCTAGTAAACCCCGCTAGCAGTGAAACGCAACACAAGTCAACACAACTTGATCAAACCTGTAGCAATTTTACATCACAGCGAAGGATATTCGTTGTTTAGATTATTATTTTACCCTTAAAATGAAACCAAATTCCAAAGCCAAAAACAAATGCAAACATTAGCTTTAGCACAACAGTGTACATTATAAACAAAAGTACAAAGACGGCATCTTAGCAACACACAAAAAGTTTCTAGCATTTTGAAAATGTTTGTTCACATTAAAAGCATAATTGCTTTTTCATAAGAAAATTTGATGTTACAAACAAAAAACAAAAAGAAATAAAAAAGTGTCAGCATTTATCGTTTGTTCTTGGTTATTAGCATTAGCATTAAAAGCTAGCATTTGCTATGTGCATTTGTAAAGTTGGTGTTTGTATGCTAAAGAAAACCACAGTGAAATAGTAACCTGTAACGTATTATAGTGCACAGCTTTGCGGTTTCCAAATGCACTCAATTAACCTCTATAAAAAATAAAGCAAACGCAATAATATCTCCTTAACACAGTGCTTCTCTCTTGTTCTAAGTGATCTAAACCCCATGCGCTCATGCTCGCTCTCCCAGCAGGGCCATGTACCCAATTTCAATAAGCACTTGTGATATATTGGCACACAAAGCCAGCGGGAATCACCTGCTATTTTTATCTTCCGCAATAATGCCGTCCAATAACACGACTCTCTACCGGCATGCCATTCACAAGAAATGCAGCGATGCCGCGGAGCACAAAAGCGGCCTGCTGTGCATTCTTGCAGTATACCATGAGACGGTGAGTCTGAAAAAGAACGTCAATATCAGTCATCAGACATATGTGTCGTGATTAAGCGCTGCTGACGTTAGTGCTGCGAGAGTTTGTGTTACAGACATCTGCTGAGAAGTCAGTATTAATTAGCATGTCTGAAAGGATTTTGATAATGTGTCTAGATGCTGACGGTTTGATGATGATTATGATTTTGTCTGTCCTTATTATGTGATTAATTTGTCCTTTTCTTCAATAACCTGTAGCTTGTCCTGTTTTGCATTGCCTGTGTGTTTAAGGACATCCAGACATTTACCCAGAATAGGAATGGGTCACATTTGCTGACTAGTTAAACAACCAACTAGTCAATTAATGATGTTGATAATCGTAAAAAAAAAAAAAAAAAAGGATAATAATTAAATAAATTAAAATAAATTGAATATTATTGTAATTAATATTTTAAATGTAAATGTAAAAGTATTTGATTTAAAATTGTATTTAATGAATTTTAAACATTAAACAAATAAAATGTAAAATAATGAAATTATAATTTATAATTTTAAATCTATAATTTTAAATATATTTTAATAAATGAAATATGAATTGTAAGATTGAAATATTAAACTTAAAGGGGTGGTTCACTGTTTTTTTTTTCTAGGCTTGATTGTGTTTATGGGGTGCAGTCTAACATGTGTTAATGATTAGTTTTGAAAAAAAAACGCATTATTTTCCACATAATTTACTTTTATTCCACACAGTTCTGTCCCTTCTCTGAGAAAGGGGCTGATCTTTTCATGTTTTTATGAAGCCCCGCCCTCAGAAATAGGCGATGAGCTCTGATTGGTTAGCTAGCCCAGTGTGTTGTGATTGGCTAACCGCCTCTAGCGCGCGTCTGACCGTCCCGCCCCTCACCTCAGTGGCATGTGCTCCGCTTGTATTGTAAACAACGGCTTCGTTAATATCGCTTATCAGTTTGAGCCCGATTGAGAAGCAGAGGATAGCAGCATGGCCTCGCCCCCTTTGCTGCCTTTTCCCGAGGGCGGGGTTTATCAGGGTTTGTGATGTCACAAACCCGGGAAGTAACTTGTTCTTACCAGCCGTTTTTGTAGGCATTAAACTGCCAGAATTTTAAAAGACGATATCTCCGTTTGCATTGAACTTTCAGCTTAGTAACTTTGCAGATATTGTTTATGCTCAAACAGCAACATTACACACTAACTAACGTTAAAAAAGTGAAATCGCAATGAACCACCCCTTTAAATGTAACATCAATAGATATGAAAACACTTCAGTGATATATTTAAATGTTTTAAAATGTTTTCTTTTAAATGTAAAATATTTTAAAATATATTTTAAATATATAGTATTTTAACATTAATATAAAATTATAAAAGAAAATATAAAAATAATGTTTTTTTTTTAGGTTGCTACAAATATCAAATATATTGCATGGAAAAAAAATAATCTTTGAAAAGTTACATTTATCCCTTTTAAAGTGAAAATTCATACACATTCAGATGGACATCTTTGGCACTTGCATTGCATCTTGCAGTGTTTTTAACAGTTTTTAAGATGGAGTGTTAATTTTTTTTTAAATGTGCTGTCTAGCTAATTTTGAACATAAAAAGGTGTTTTATGCAAATTCCCAATAAGAAACTGGTGTAATTATACAGGATTTCCTGTATAATTACTAACAAGTTGATTTTGAAAATGTATTTAATAACAACTTCCTGTCTAAAGGGTGTAGGTGTGTGTGTGGTTTTGACATTCTTGCCCAGAGCATGATAATTATTCTGTAGTACCATATTGTCCAGACCCCTCACATTGCCCTCTGCTCTCATCGTCGAGTGCAGGGCGTTTTATCTAAAGTGACTCAGCATTTGTCCACACCGTTGAGACTTTCCGGTCAGCTGGTTTCTTTATCCTGAGCAGGGCACCGCTGGACAGCACATCCTCACTTTATTCCAATCGGAAGAGAAATGTATTCACCTAGCGGCATGAATAATGATGATTCAGACTCCAGACGAATGCCTCATTTATTACAATTTGTGTACAAACTGCATTTCTCTAAATGTTTTAAAGTAATTTGTTATTCACTTCTTTTTTTAATGTCATGGTCAAACTGCTGTAAAACCGGCGTAAATTTCTCTTTAATTTATGAAGTCATAATTTTGACTTGTTGGGTCATAAGTACCAAGAGCACATGAAGTTCAGCAGAGCCGTTCCAGGCACACAGGATAGTTTTTAGTAAAAATAATGTTGATTTACAGATAAGAATTAAATAAAAATTAACATTTGGTGGGTGGAATCCATTATTTTAGTATAGATGAGATACTATTATAGTTCTTATTTTTATATTTTCTGTTTTCTTTTTAATTTTAGTTGAAGTTTTAGTAATTTTGTTGTGTTTTTGACATTTTTATCCTTATATATATATATATATATATATATATATATAACTATACATAACTGGTGATGTTTTTGTCATTTTTATTTTTATATATATATATATATATATATATATATATATATATATATATATAACTATAATAACCCTAATTTGGACGAGCAACTGAACCTGTTGTAAAAACATGCTCATTTCATATTCCTCACATCCTTCTGTTTTTATCTGACACATCTCTGTGTTTTTAAAGGCAGATGACCTGCCTAGTGTGAATGTGTAAAGTTATTCCAGCAACACCGTGCTGTTTTGACAGATTACCACACAGCAAGTGACTCATCGTTTTCACCTTGAGTCTGTTTTGTGCGAATGTGTTTGTGTGGGTGTCCGTGACTGATTTGTTCATCAAAACCCCATCATAATGTGCTGGAATTGTCAAGGATGAAAGGAAATTTGTGTGGAGTGCATGCGTAAATAGCGCTGGTAGCTTTTTCACTGTATGTGTGGTTGTGCATTGAGTGTTTGTGCTGTGTTTTTTTAGCTGAGTGTCTCTGTGTATGAGCATTTAAAATGCTGACAGTAGACACACAAAGACCCTCGTCACTGAAGATTAAAATGTCAAAGAAAAATGATCTCTCATATCTCTCTTTTCCTGTTTATCTTCCCATCTCATCTCTTTTCGCCTTAAAGTAGACGTCACTGCACATGTGGACTGTGTTAAACATTGATTCATGAATTATTCATTCCTTTTAGCCTTATTTTCAATGAACCAGTTCACAAAAGCCATCTAAGAGTTTTTTTACGAATCAACTTGACTTCCAGTATACTTTATTGCAGATAGAGATTTCATTTTAGTTACAGATATGTCCTATTACTTTTGAGTCAGATGTTTTCAGTGAATTGGTTAAACCGGTTCATAAAACCAGACTGAACTTCAGTGCAGATATGGACTGCATTTTAGTTCAGTCTGATTTGTGAATGATTTGTTCTGAGTCAGATCTTTTTTTTTTTTAAACTGTTTGTTTTTACAAAACTGGTGTGAATGATTCATATATGCCTATCCAGTACACTTCTACACATTGCTATGCCTGTGCATTATATTTGAGTTATGTCGGATTCTTAAATGATTCATTCTTTTGAGTTGAATCTGTTCAGTGAACTTCACAAAACTAGTTGTTTCACTGACCTAATGTTTCATTCACATGTTGGTTTGACCCCTACTAGGACTACATTTTAGTTATGTTCAAACTGTAAGTGATTCATCCTTTTAAGTCCTTTCATCCTTGAAAGGTCTTTTCTGTGAATCATTTGAAGCAGTTCACAAAACTAACAATTCATTGAACAATTCATTCTTGACCCTGTCCGGTAGATATTTCACTGAAGATACAAACTACATTTTATGAGTAATTCATGTTGGATCTTTGCGATGAATCATTTGAACCAATTCACAAAACTGGTCTGAAATGTTTCATTTACAAATTCGATAGACCTCTTGAAGCAGACTTCACTGCAGCTATAAACTACATTTTAATTATGTTCGGTTTATGGATAATTCATTCTTCGAGAAGGATCTGAATCATTTGAACCAGTTAACAAAACTGGTCTGAATGTTTCATTCACAGATTGGATCGACCCCTTCAAGTAAACTTCACCGCAGACACAAATATAAATTAAATGTTTGATTTATGAATGATTTGTTCTTTTGAGTTGGATCTTTTCACTGAATCGTTTGAACCAGTTCACAAAACTCTTCTGAATTGAATGGACCTCTTCAAGTAGACTTCACTGCAGATACAAACTACATTTTAATTATGTTCGATTTATGAATAATTCATTCTTTTGAGTTGGATCTTTTCAGCGAATCATCAGTTTACAAAACTGATCTGAATGTTTAATTCATGAATTGTTTCGTCCCCCTCAAGTAAACTGTAGACATAAACTACTATATATGATTTGTGAATGATTGGTTCTTTTGAGTTGGATTCTTTTCAGTGAATACATTGAAAAACTGGTCTGAACTGGATTCATTTATATATATATATGTTCATATATTATGAATGTTATCCATATATCTTCCCCCTCCGGCTGAATAACACATTTGCAATCTCATACACAGGGCTGGTGTAATAGGCCAAATGGATTACCACAGACTGGCACTTGCATTGGCATGAGATAATTCACTGTGGCGCTGGCAAGCTCGCTTAAGGCAGTTTGGATGATTTGTAGTAATTTCCATTGGTTGGATGGTTGGTGCTTTGTGCTTCCAGTGCTTTGTACTTCCAGAAGAATAAATATTTCATCATCCAACATCTTGCTGGTTAAACAAATATAACGTTTTTTGTAGTGCAATTTTCTGAATTATGTAAAGCATCTATTGTATTTGTACAGACGGGGGTTGGAAGTGCAGATGTAGTTATGTGGCAGTGGGAGAAGCAACATTTCCTTTTAACGTTTACTCTCTCACATTGAAATCCGTTACTCTGAGTGGGCTGATGGAGCAGCCTGTAGACAAATCCTGTTTATCATTAATCAAACGGGATATAGCCTGTCAGATAAAAGATGTAATTCAATTTGCGGATTGACTTTAGTTTTTAACACCATCGATATCACCTCTTCTTAACCTGCCAATCATTCCCTCATAGTCTGTTTCGTTTTCTATCTCAATCCAATTTACACTCTGTCACCTAGTGGGGATTATGATGTCATAAATAGTGAGAGCTTCCTCATACTGATCAGCCAGTCACAGAACACGCTTATGCATGTTTTTGTTCATATTCTGCTTCATTGGCAATTTGGCACAGAGTCTATTTACGTCATGTTTCTTTGGTTAAAATATTTAAAAATCCTAAAATGTATTTATAGGTTTAAATTAGATTTAGATTTTCAATCCCTGATTTTCAATTCATTCTCAGACTTTTGGTCCTTGCTGTATTTAGTTGCAAATGCTCAGTGCACATACACTGTAAATGCAACATTCAGACATTTCCCCGATGTCTGTAAATCTACATGCCGCTGACATGTCTGCACAAATGGTGCTGTCATGATTTATAATGCATATGTTCAGCATCATGTAAGGGCTATATATAGTGGTAGTATCCATGGTGATTGCATCTGCCCTCTTGTGATCTTTCATTCATCATTCAAAACTCTATCAAACTGTCATCTGGCTAGTCTTTTTATTTATGTCTGAATACACCGCCTGTCAAAAGTTCAACCACACTTGAATTTACACCGCTTATTTATTCTGAAGAAGCTAAAAGATATTATTATATTATATTATATTATATTAATTATATTATATTAGCACATGCATTCATCTATTTTAGTTATATAATAATTTGTATATTAACAAAATGTAAGATTGAATATTGCATAAGCGGCTGATGTGTCTTCAAATGCTGTTGAAAGCAGTGATGGTCACAAATATATCAATATATGATATATTACATAGTACCCTATGCCTGTACTTTAAAAATAATAATAATAATTTTAGCAAGAAAAAAAAATAACCACAAGGTACAGTATGCGAACAGTATGAATACACTAATGAAATAATATTTCCTTGGCTATAATAACTGTAAAATAACACACTGTTCCATTATGCTTGTTTCGCTCAAGTGTTCAATGTTAGGAAGGATATTGGAATATATATAATTGCAAATAAGGGTTTGATATTTTACTTGCTTGATTGGTGTCATTTTGGTTATTTCATAGGCTGATGGTTTCTTTTATTAGTTATAATGCCTGGTTCTGCTTGGGTATGTTGTGTATCTTTGTGTGTGTGTGTGTGTGTGTGTGTGTGTCTATACATATGGTTGCATCCATTAGGGAGTAATAAAAATAGTGTTGCATAATCCTGATGTGGATGCCTCCGGGGAAAGTGGCTAGATTCCTGGTGACACAAAATTATAACAAATGAGAATGTTCTTTTCTCTCTCTTTCTCTCCCACGTCTTTTCCCCCTACACTCATTTTTCTGTTTCTGCTTCCTGCCAGGAGGTCTGTCACAATTCCATCCCTTTAGTGTTTTTGAGTAATGATTGTGTTCAAACTGGCACCTCTGACTGTTTTAATGCATTTTACCATTTCATTCAAATTATCCTTACAGCTACAGTGCTTTATGTGACATGTTAGATTTTCCTTTGTATATGTGTGTTGGAGTCAACAAAGATTTAGATTCATCCATTTTTTTGTCACAACGTAATTGTAATCCAGTTTAACACATAATTGAAAAATAAATAAAGAATAAAGTAATAATATATTGTGTTTTTATTTATAATTTGTTTTATATATAATTTGTATACACACACACACACACACACACACATATACACACATATACATAATGTATTCTGTTTGATTAGCCACATTTTTTATTTTATTTTTTATAAAAATAACCAATATACACATGCATGTGCCACATATATACTGTGGTATAAATTATACCTCATCTGATGATTGACAGGTAATTTGTGCCTGTTGTGTGGTTTTTGGTAGCACTGCTGTAGCATGGTATGGTTATGTATGATGTACTGTTAATTTTATCTCTTTACATAACTGTCCGATTGTGTCTGAAAACTACGTCTTGTCTCATGGGATTACTGTAATCTGTGTGTACGAGAAATGTTGAGAAATCTCTTCCTCAAATATTCATCTTTGATATCTAATTGTGGAATTACTCACTATAATAAACAGAACAGAACTAAAAAATAAAAATTAGATGGAAAATAAATTTGAGTGAATTTATTTAGAATTTTAAGTGTTTCTTACTGGCCATAAATTTTACTAAAACTGGAAAAGGCAGTGTCATACAGTGGAGTTGTTACATCAGGGTCAAATGATCTTCCTTACAATTTGAGCCCATGCATTATGTTTCAATTTCTTTACAGACTTATCCGTTCTTATATTTTTAATCACAAAGCTAGTTTTTACCCTCATTTGGTGCCTGGTGAGTGTCATTTAATTGTAACCATTGCACCCAAGATCAACAGAATGCACCATATTCTCACCATTAAAATCAAAACAAGCGAAGTAAGTGATTTTATTTTATATTATGAAGTATTTTAAATGGAAGGAATAGAGTTTCCAAAACCATTAATTTTCTTTGTAAGGAGAAATCTGAGCCGTGTTATTAAAAGTATTATTAAATGTAAGCCGTTTGCAGAAACTACAGCTGTATATGCTGTATAGCGACATCTGTTCGGATGTTTTGCTACAGTGATCATTCAAAGGCAAATCGCACAATAACACAGCTATTTAGAGGATGATTTATATAGATCACACCTGCATTGTATGCTCAGTAAATAGAGCAGTGTGATGAGAACGGGAAATGGCAGCTCAGTTTGTAATCACATACAAAATACAGCATGCCACAAACAAAGACCTTCTGACGCACAAATGAGTTTCAATGGCACTGCTTGTGTAAATTACTTATAAACTAGACCTTAAGAGGTGATCTTTTTGGGATAGTCAACTGCTCTTATATAGACATACACAGATATTCACTGTTGAAAAAAAAAGATAGATAGATTACAGATACTTTACTTTTTGTCCATTTGTTAAGATGAACAGTCTCATGGTGCACCATTACAAAGCTTTGTGATTAATCCTATAAGCTTATTACTAGCTACAATGCAGAATGACCATGGGCCGGTGGAACTGGTTTCCATGTCTTTCATTTGATTTCGACATATGCCAGCACCATGAACAGTGGGCCTGCAGCAGCCTGAGGTTCAGTGGTTTGCTGATGTGCTCAGTGTTGATAGCTCATAACACGCTCCTTGTGGGTAATGAACCAACAAGTTTCCAGTTACCAGCTCTGTGCCTTAAACACCACACCACCAACAAAGTTGCATCGTTGCATCATACGTCTCGCACTGAAACCTCTGCTGTTACTCAAGGCCAAGATGCACAAGTTGTTTTTTAAACAATAAATGGAAATATGGAAAATACTGTACCTTAGTGAATATCATAGTGAACAAATAAATAGTACTATTGGGGTAAGATGAGCCCCTACCAGGCACTGCATCTAGTTTTGGCATCTGATGATAAATACATCTGATATCATTTTTAATATTGTTTTTAATGAAAAAAAGTGATTTCGTTTTATACACTGTGTATCATTTTATTATTTTTTTAATGAAAAACATGTTAATTTAATACTAAATCATGATTTTATTATATTAATAAAATTGTAATTATGCATTCCTTTAATATTTCCATGGAATTAATCTTATACCAAATTACATTTGGTCTTTATTATTTATTTATTTGATTATTATTATAAATTATGCATCCTTTTTAAAATATATGAAGTGTTATTAATGTAATGCTAAATCATGTTTTTATTTTATTATATTATTTGTTAAAATTTATTTTACAAATAATTTTGCATTCGTTTGAATATTTCTATGACGTTTTTATTTTTTATTTTGTTATAAATGATACATCCTTTTTCATTTTTATCAAAAAGTATTAATTATTAATGTAATACGAAATTGTGTTTTATTTCATTTTTTATTTAAGAATATCATAGTGAACAAATAAATAGTACTATTGGGGTAAGATGAGCCCCTACCAGGCACTGCATCTAGTTTTGGCATCTGATGATAAATACATCTGATATCATTTTTAATATTGTTTTTAATGAAAAACATGTTAATTTAATACTAAATCATGATTTTATTATATTAATAAAATTGTAATTATGCATTCCTTTAATATTTCCATGGAATTAATCTTATACCAAATTACATTTGGTCTTTATTATTTATTTATTTGATTATTATTATAAATTATGCATCCTTTTTAAAATATATGAAGTGTTATTAATGTAATGCTAAATCATGTTTTTATTTTATTATATTATTTGTTAAAATTTATTTTACAAATAATTTTGCATTCGTTTGATATGACGTATGACGTTTTTATTTTTTATTTTGTTATAAATGATACATCCTTTTTCATTTTTATCAAAAAGTATTAATTATTAATGCTTGTTTTATTTCATTTTTTATTTAATTTTACATTTTTGCATGCCTTTTAATATGTATATTGTTAATGTAATCATAAATCATATTTTTATTTTATTTTAATCATAAATATTGCATATCAAATCTACTCTAATGGAAAAAGTTGAGGATGACTGCCAGACTGGCCAGCACATTAACATAAAAACATATTGAGTGCACCTTTAAAGCTAGATGGGGGGCATCTTACCCCTGTGGCATCTCAGCCTGCTTACCCTATTTCTTTTCCGGTTCCTTCACCTCCATTTACCTCTTTTAATACTCTGACCCATGCAGCATCACTGAAGTTGGCTTAAGAGAGAAGCTAATGAGCAGAAGTGGAGATCGACTCCTAGATAATCTGACTGAAGCCCAGAGAGATGGAACGCTTAGGGCTCTTAATTCACCACTTGGGTTTCTTATCGCTTTTGACAGCCCTTTGTTCTGGAGTGAGGGAGGTGACAGAGGAGAGGAGAGATCAAAACGACAGAGAGGAGAAGAGATAGACATACTCAGAGAACGCAGAGCTCCACATTAGCAAGCACTAGAAAAACCTAGAAAGGGTTTATGTCACCCAAATCTTCTTCTCTCACTTTACCACCCAATTTTATATCTCCCGTTTTGTCCTATTGGTTAAAACGGCTAAAGAAATGGGGTATAAAATATAATCCTTATCTTTACCCCCTTTTTCACCTCTAGTCTTCTCATTCACAGTTTGCTTTTGCACTGCCAGCACTATATTTGTAGTGGCTTCTGTCCCCGTTTAATATTTTTTTCTCTTGCTGTCTCCATGCGGTGAAATTGTATTTCCCTTACGTGCCTACTGAACCAGAAAACCCATCTTATTTTGCTTCGGCAGACTGATGTATGACTGTTTATGTAGTGATTATGCCATCCTCCTGCCCTGTGCCATCTTCACGTAACCCAATGTCACTTTCTCCCTCCCTCTCGCTCGCTCGTTCTTTTTCCGAACATAATTTACCTGCCACTCTGGGTGAAACAGATTTCCTGAACTATGACTTATTGTGGGATGCATTAGTGATAAAGCAGTGGGTGTGTATGGAATAGCTTCATACTCCTCTGTTGAAGGTGACCTGTATGCTAGCAAGCAGGAATTAACCTTTAATATCACGAGAGGATTTTAGCTAGTTTGCGAGTCAGTTGATGCATTCTCTCTTTTGAATGATTTTTTCCGAACATAATTTACCTGCCACTCTGGGTGAAACAGATTTTCCTGAACTATGACTTATTGTGGGATGCATTAGTGATAAAGCAGTGGGTGTGTATGGATTAGCTTCATACTCCTCTGTTGAAGGTGACCTGTATGCTAGCAAGCAGGAATTAACCTTTAATATCACGAGAGGATTTTAGCTAGTTTGCGAGTCAGTTGATGCATTCTCTCTTTTGAATGATGCTGGGTACCACTGTGGCATTTAGTGGATTTATTTACTACAATATAACGGACTTGCTAAGTCACTAAGCTCATAAAAGCAGTCGTTTTTGCTTGCCATGTCCATTTTTATTTGTTTTTTGTTTTATTTTTAGAAGGCATTTCACTGTTAGAGTAATGGATGAATGTCACAAAACTGGGAGCATATACTAGTCATTTTTACAGTAACCCCAAAATCAAACATATTGTATATGTATTTTACGTAAATGTATTTTGTTCAGAAGATAGGTTGAATAATGCACTTCTGCTTAGTTTCTTTCAACTTAAAGAATAATAGGATGAATCCTTATAACAGGATGAATCTCTTAAAAAAAAATGTTTGGGCCCCGAAAAAAAATAAATAAAAAAATGAACTAAAATCTTTTTGTTTTTGCATTTGTCATTTTCATGACAATTAAGGATATTTTTCAGTTTCAGTTTTTATATTTACATTGCCCATTTTTTATGCTAATTTTAAAGTTTTAAGTTATTTTGTCATGTTTTTTTTTGTTGACATTTTTAGTCGTTTTCGTTATATACTGTATATATCAGTAATTGTAATAAATTTAAATACATAAAATAAATTTAAATGAGAAACTTTAACTAAGCAACTAGCTGTTTATGTAGTAGTTTATGTAGTATTTTATTTAGTTAACATTTATTTTATTTCAAGTAATTCATTTTTAATGGATTTAATTTTAGGTTTAGGTAGATAAAACATGCAATTCTCTATTCATAATGTCTTATTTTATATATTTTATTTCTTCATGAGAGATTCAACCTATATTATTCTTCAAGAAAAAAAATCTATCATCTGATGTGCAATCATTCAACATGTTTTCATACAGAGAAAAATTTCTGTGGGGAAATCACATTTGCCTGCATAGCTACACTGGTTAGCTTGCAGTAACGGATGGCAATGATATTAGTATTGAATATCTATAAGAGCCAATCTATAAGATTGTCAATAGAGCAGCATGTTGTATTAATTAAGCATCCTGAGGACTGAGCACTCATTGGGGAGTTAGCTGTTAAACTGCATCATAACCAGTGTCGCATCGACCAATCACGCGGCCACTGAGGAGTTAACGTGTGTGTCAGCAAACTGAGCCGTGATCGATTGAGCGCTACTCGATATTCCTGGGTTTCTCTCTCTCTCTCTTTTCCATCATCTTAACATCACTATCTACCTGTGTCTCCTGCAGAAGGGCTGGCTGATTTTCTCCATTGCTTAATCTTGTCTGCTTTCAAAGGAAAACTGGCCTCCCATAAACAGCCTGAATCGTCACCATGGCCTTGGAAATAACGTCTTTTTGGAAACCTTTAGCGCAGGGGTTGGGTGATTTTCATCTAGATAAGGCTTCACCGGTGGCGTGAGTTATACCGCTGGTGTGCAAATGTGTAAATCTGAGCCCTGAGCTTTGCGGTAGAGCTGCTTTCTCTGCAAGTCCAACAGCCTCTGAGAAAAGAAAGATGTAAATAAGCTCTGTTAATTAGCCGTTGCTATCAGCTCCCTCTGGGCTCCGGAACACAACTCGTGCTCAAATAAGGTCTTTATCAGTCCGACAGCCCCTCCACACTGCAACACTTAACAATTGTGCTAACTTATGCATATGCAATGTAAACCTGGCGAGTTTCGGGGATGGTTTGAGTCAGTTTTACAAGAAGAACTTTGGGTTTGTGTCCAGTCCTGGATACTAATTGGTCAAAATTTTGGAATAGTTATAATTTTTTATGCATGTATTTGATTAAAAACATAGCAAAACATAATATTTTTTATAATTTGTTTTACAATTTAAAATAACTGTCTTGTATTTTGATACTTTTTAAAGTGTAGTTTATTCCTGTGATATTAAAGCTGAATTTTCAGCATCATTACTCCAGTCTTCAGTATCACATGATCCTTCAGAAATCACTCTTATGCTGATTTGGTGCTCAAGACGCATTTCTTATTATTATCGGTTGAAAACAGTTTTTGCTGCTGAATTTTTATTTACTTGTTTTATTTTTTATTTGTTTGTTTGTTTTCTTGTTTGTTTATTTGTGAAATAACCCATATTCTTCAAAATATTAAATTTTGTGTTCAGCACAAGAAAGAAATTAATACAGGTTTGGGACAATGGGAGTGAGTAAATAATGACCTAAATGTAATTTTTGGGTGAACTATTCCTTTAATGACAAGCGGCAGCATGTTTAGTACTGTCGCTTTAAGAGCTGCACGCATCCCTTTCTCTCTCAACCGTTTACTTTCATTTTAGACAACCAACTGTGTTTAAATGTAAACCTTGTGTGTTTTTGACAGTATTAGATGCTAAATCAATCAGACGCGAAAGACAACTTAGTCTAGTAATCAAGCGCTGTTTTAGTGTGCGGTGTGCGCACGCTTCATGTGTTTATGCGCTCAGAAAAAATGCATGTCAGAACAGCACGTGAATTAAATGTTTAAGCAGATGCTAATAATGTACTTTTGTGATTGCGCATAAGTGCAGTGTCCCGTGAGTGTATCTCTACTGCTGAGTTAACATTTGATGTGAATGTATGTCGCATTGTACAGCACATTGAGGTGGATGCACCAGAACTGCAGCTGATAGAATGTGCGCTAGCCTGTAGCACAATACTACGATATTTCTTCAAAAGCAGATCGTGGAGACTTTTAATCGTCCACGATCAAAAATTGTCATATCGCACACCCATAACTACCAAGTATAATCAATCTCACACACACAAAGGAGCACATCGAAATCACTTCACACTATTAAGCGGCTGTGTTATGAACATGCAAAACTGTATCGCACGTGTGGTACAGTGGTAAATTTATTCATCGCACAGTCCAGTTTTTTCGTAGCACGTGCGACATATATGAAAATTTTAACACATTAACATTACCTAATTCATTAGTTATCATAAATGACCATTTTTCAGCATTTTTAGCCTCAGTTTATGTAAATTAATACTATTATTTATTAATTCATGTTCATTCATTATACATATAAACTGAAATGTAAAATAATAATAATAATAATAATAGTAAATGTAAAAATTATCATTAACCTTCATGATACCTGATGTATTAATTAGCAGTGGTTATATACACAATACCTCTCGTATCTTATTTCTTAATTTAACACATTTTGTTTTGCATACAGACTATTAGACTACAGACTAGTAGAGCTTGTTTGGGGTTTGAGTCAGGTTTGGTCTTTAAAATTTGACTCTGGTTGGATCACAGGGTCTTTAGTCTGACGCATTTACAGGTGCATCTCAATAAATTAGAATGTCGTGGAAAAGTTCATTTATTTCAGTAATTCAACTCAAATTGTGAAACTCATGTATTAAATAAATTCAATGCACACAGACTGAAGTAGTTTAAGTCTTTGGTTCTTTTAATTGTGATGACTTTGGCTCACATTTAACAAAAACCCACCAATTCACAGCAGTGCCACAAACTGATCACCTCCATGCCACGCCGAATTGAGGCAGTAATTAAAGCAAAAGGAGCCCCTACCAAGTATTGAGTACATGTACAGTAAATTAACATACTTTCCAGAAGGCCAACAATTCACTAAAAATGTTTTTTTTTATTGGTCTTATGAAGTATTCTAATTTGTTGAGATAGTGAATTGGTGGGTTTTTGTTAAATGTGAGCCAAAATCATCACAATTAAAAGAACCAAAGACTTAAACTACTTCAGTCTGTGTGCATTGAATTTATTTAATACACGAGTTTCACAATTTGAGTTGAATTACTGAAATAAATGAACTTTTCCACGACATTCTAATTTATTGAGATGCACCTGTATAATATTGTAGCACACACATTAAATGAGACTGTGAGGAATAGAAATACATTTCTTCTTCAGTGTGTCAGACTTTCATCTACAGCTGATAAAACCTTGAAAATGCATTTGATTAAAAATCAAAGATCATCTTGAACCTTAAAAGACACTTCTATCCCTCACAGTGTAGTTTTCATTTGCGTCAAACGAAATACCATCTTCTCTGACTCAGGTAGGCTGTGGTATAGTGGGGTGTGTTTGCAAGTTTGTACGTTCACGAGCGTTTGTGTGTCGTCAACTAAGTTTCTTTTCCAAACATGGTAACAGAGTCTCCGTCCCAGGTGATCTTCTGTCTGCAGTGATATCAGGTTTTGATTTCTTTGTCTCTCGTTCTCTCTCTCTCTCACTATTTGGTAATGTTTTAAATATTCATACGCTGTTTTGTGTTGTAAGTAGAATCTTTTATCGACATCTCTCTCTCTTCTGTTTGTGCATCTGTCTCAGAGGGAGATGCTTTGTGAAGACAGACGATGAAAAGAGGCTTCACAGTTTCTCTGAGTGCTCTCTGCACAGTTCACACTCAGTTGTTAAACACTTCAGCGCTGAGCAGATGCGTCAAGGTTGGCTAAGTCGGGTCACAGGAGTGGAGATGCCTTGGGTACATTAGATGTTTTAAAAAGCATGACAGGTCATCTATGTGGAAAAAGAGGGGTTTTGGCCCCAAATCCAAAAGATTGAAAAGCTTCTGTTCGATCAATGGACCTTTCTGTGTGGCATAAAAATGCTGTTCATTCTATGTTGCAGTTTTAGGGTAACAGACTTTTTACTGAATACTTTACCAGAAAAATAAATAAATAAAATAAAAAAGTGTCTAACTATTAATCAGTTTGTCTGTCTACCTTTTGGGCTGACAGACTGTTTTCTGTGGGTCTCTTTAGCCGTCTGTCTGTCGATGGGTCTGTCTATCTGTTGATCTGTCAGTGGGTTGGTCTGTCTGTCTGTGTATATATGTCTGTTGTCTATCTCTTGAGATCTGTCAGCCTTTCTGTCTGTCTGTCAATGGGTCTATCAATCTTTTCGTTGATGTCAGCCTGCCAGTCATTCTGTCTGTCTGTTGCTTCGTCTGTCGCTCTATTCGTGTATCTATCTGTCTATCAACATATTCATCTATCAGGCTGACTATTTGACAGTCTGTCTGTGGGCCTGTCTGTCTGCCGTTCTGCATGTCTGTCAGTCGTTAGGTCTATCTTTTAATCTCTTTATCAGTCTGTATTTATCTATCTGTCTGTCTATTTGTTGGTCTGTCTGGGTTGATGGTTATTCTTTCTGTCTGTCACTTGTCTGTTTATTTATCTTAATATCTGTATGTCAATATATCTATTTATCAGGCTGACTATCTGACAGACTGTCAGTTGATTGGTTGATGCATAGGTCTGTCTGTTTGTCAATCAGTATGTCTGTCTGTCTGTCTGTCTGTCTGTGAGCCTGTGTGTTGTTCAGTCTGTCTGTTGGTCGGTCGATACGTGGGTCTGCCTGTCTGTCGTTCTGTCTGTCTGTTGGTCGGTCGATACGTGGGTCTCTCTGTGTCTCTGTCTGTTTGTCATTCTATCTGTCTGTTGATCAGTCGATGTGTGGGTCTGTCTGTGGCTCTGTGTCTGTCATTCAGTCTGTCTGTTGGTCGGTCGATGCGTGGGTCTGTCTGTGGCTCTGTCTGTCTGTCATTCTGTCTGTCTGTTGTTCAGTCGATGAGTGGGTATATCTGTCTGTGGGTCTGTCTGTCGTACAGTCTGTCTGTTGGTCAGTCGATGGGTGACTCTGTCTGTCTGTCGTTCTGTTGGATGTGTCTGTCTGTCGTGCTGTCTGTCTGTTGGTAAGTCAGTGGGTGGGTCTGTCTGTCTGTCATGCTGGCTGTCTGTTGGTCAGTCATTGGGTGGGTCTGTCTGTCTGTGGGCCTGTTTATCTGTCGTTCAGTCTGTCTATCTACATCTGATTTAATTTTAAAATGTCTGTACAGTTCTATCATTCATCCTTGTTTGTCCATCTGTTTTGGTTTAGTTGTTTATATAAAGTCATGTAAATTTGTACAAATTTGAAAATTGCTTTTAACATCCTCTGGCTTTCTTTTTGGGTATCATTTCTATTTTTGTGGTCGCATCTGTCAGATGTTTAAGTGTTAAAGATAGCAGGAGATGGATAGGAGAGAGAAGAGTTGGATGTTTTCCCAGACAGTGGGGTTGTTGTGCAGTCTGAAGATAGATGTGTTTGGCACGGTGACGACTCTAGGAGGAATTGTCTGTCGCGGGGCGGTATGAACACATTCAACAGTCGTAATCACCACAGAGATCACTCCTGATCCATCAGCAAAACAAAACAAACTGCCCAGTTTCTTAGTGTCAGCAATCTCTTTTTGACATGTTTTCTGACATGTCAAACAACAGGACACGATTTTGAGTAAAAGATCCGATTCCTGTCATTCAATGAGATGTTACTGCTGGACATCTTCCATCATGACCATCCTCCAACATACATCACTGACACTGGGAAGACAAAAGAACTCATTTCTGCTTCCACTCTGTCCCATCTCATTCTTTCTTTTTCTATGACATTCACAGACAACCTGAAATCAAAGTTTACTTGACTTTATGTACTTTATTAATACACGTCTTGGTCTTATTGTGAAAAGTTCACATTGTTCCAAAAATGTTTGTCTTTGTAATCCTTCATCAAAATGTAATAACCAGCTCTGACTCTGAAATGACTTTGCCTTTTTTTTTTTTTTTTGCTACACATTTTTTTCTGTTTGAAAAGCCTGTCTAACTTGAAAATATGTCTTATTACACAAACAAAATGGGGTGCGAATGTCATTTCATGTTTTTTTTGTTTTTTGTTTTTTTTTGTAATACCGTGTCATATAAATATTTTTTTTATTTAATGTTCCAACCTGAGTTAAGGAAACAGTAAATTTCTGCACTTCTACTTCAAGTGCACCTAATTTGATGATTGCCTCTCATTCTTATCCCCCTTTTTCCTTGAAATCTGTTCTCATTGCCATTTAACTACTTTCAAAAAAACCTTGCGGTCGTTTTTTTAAGAACCCAATTAATTTTAAAAAGCCCTCTGCCTATTTGAGAAGTTACAGAGGATCTTTACCCAGAATGCATCTTCTCCAGTGCATCAGTTCTTGCAGCTTACTGCAGGGATCTGCAGTCTAGAAAATTATGGCTAGTCGGTGGGGTTTAGAGCGAAAGTGTGTGGAGGAGGGAAGGGCACTGTGTTGGATCAGTACCGCAGTGTTTCCACAGGCCCTCAGCGGCCCATGAGCCCACTGTGGTTATTACCAGACCAATACAATCAGCCTTCACTCAGTCTGCTCAAATGAGGCTGCAAATGCAATTACAACGCAACCAGCAAGGGTGTTGGGGAGGGCAGCCCTGGCCTTGGCAGACAAAAAAAATTTAATTAAAATGGAACAGATTTGACTCTCTCTCACTCTGTCTAATTTTATTTCTCAAAGACTTCCCAGCTTAGATCCCATGAAGAGATGAAGTCAGGCAAGCAGAACTCTTGGGCCATTTCTTTCTCTTTCTCCATCCATCCTGAGTTCATTCAGCCACATGATTTTGTTGGTTCCAGTGAGAAAATGACCAGGGTCATTTCTACAAAATTTATTTCACCTCTCCTTACAGAAAAAAAAGCCCCAGACACGCTGTCCGATCCTTTGGAAGACCACCATATGTGAGCTGTATGCACGGTTCATCAGCCTACTGACCTTTACAGCTCAGGATACACCATGCTGTTGTCAGCATTAATGTCACTAATGATGTCTTACAAACACACTACACCTTGACATTCAACCCATTCCTGGACCACACAGCTATAGACCTCGTCATTGTGTTGTTCTTGTATTTATTGTGCAAGATAGCACTGTGATAGTCTGTCTGTTGTTTTATCTATCTATTGTTCTATGTCTGTCTAACATGTTATGTCTGTCTGTCTGCCCATCTGCCTGCCTATCTGCCTATCTATCTATCTATCTATCTATCTATCTATCTATCTGTCTATCTGTCTATCTGTCTGTCTGTCTGTCTGTCTTGTATCTATCCATTCTATCTGTCTTTTTGTCTATCTATTGTTCTGTATGTCTATATTTCTATCTATCTAACATTTTATCTGTCATTCATTTGATTTGACTGTCTATCTATTATAGGTCTATCTGCCTGTCTGTCTTTCTATCTAACATCTTATCTATCATTTACAGTGGTGTGAAAAAGTGTTGCCCCCCTTCCTGATTTAAATCAGGAAGGGGGCCAACACTTTTTCACACCACTGTATATGTCTTTCTAACATTTTGTCTGTCTCTGTCTTTTTGTCTTTCTATAGCTCTATCTGTCTGTCTTTCTATCTAACAGTTTATCTGTCTATCGATCTATCTATCTATCTATCTGTCTGTCTGTCTGTCTGTCTGTCTATCTATCTGTCTATCTATCTAACACTTATGTCTGTCTTTTTATCTAATGTTCTGTCTGTCTAACTATCTTTCTGCCTTTCTTTACATCTATCTATCTGTCTGTCTGTCTATAGTGTAAGTAATAAAAAAACACAGCGAATGCAAGTATGGCAGATATGCCTGTTTTAATATATTTACCTAAATAATTTGTATATATTTAAAAAAATAAATAATTAGATATCAATACATTTGTTGCTCAAAAAATATTTACCCAAAATGTTTTCAACATATATTTAGCATGTATTTGAAATATATTTTGACCAGATTTGTGTGTGTGTGTGTGTGTGTGTGTGTGTGTGTGTGTGTGTGTGAAATGTTGAAATGACAGTATTGTTTTAGATAAATCTTCCAAAATTACTGCTTTTGTCAGGAAGTGAAAGAGAGAAACAATATGAAAGCCCAAGGGGTTCAAACAAAGTCATAATGATATCCAAAATCATAAGAACTCCCCAGGAGGACTTGAAGGTAAGACTAGTAATGCACTTAACAACATACCAATTTAGCATCAAGGTTCTGGTTGGTTCACTTTTAGAGATTTACATGTTCATCCAATAAATGAGTGATGGGCCTATAAACATGACTAGTGTAAAGCTGACGCATCGCATGATGAATAGCTGGTGGTCAGCCCGACTCTTTTGTTATGGGGTTGTGTCAATAAAAACGGACTCTGTGCATCAATTCACCAGCTAATCAATCAATGCTCATAAACCATACTGTCATTTTACTGGTTTTCTCTCTCGCCCTGTTTCTCTCCCTTTTATGTCTACTTTCTGTGTAAATCAAATTTAACGGCCTATTATAATCACAACAAAATGCTTACAGACGCTCGTACTGTTCTCTTTCTAGAGCTAGCACAAATGTAATGCTTGTGTGATAAGATTCCTACCTTGTTCTGAGGAAAACAAATGACAGCGGCAAAGTATACATAGTGGTCATCATCAGGCTGATTTATTCTTATACAGAATCATGAAATGGGAGATAAAGATGGAATAGGACGAGGGTGTCGAGTTGGGAAATCGGAGTCAGTCCCTCTGTGGCTATGATCGGAAGTCTTGTTTTTCAACCACCCGAGGGTTATTTCGCTATACTCAGGTTTCGAATTTATTCCATGAATGCAACAGTCCTGGTTAGTTAATATAATGTCGGGCTGAAGATAAGGGTGTGCTTAATGCTAAGTACATTCATACTCATCTTCCTTCCCCGTCCTATGAGAAGCTGAAGTGTTTTGCCAGAAATGGCGCCTGGTTTGTGTAACCATAGCAGCGGTGGCTGAGGGGATATTCCTCACAGGGTTTGAGAAATGAGGTCTGTGTCGTTTAATTCAATCTCTGCCATCTTTTGTTAACGTGTGAATGTTTAATGGCTGATGGAGGGCCTGTCATCTGTTTTGAAAGCGGAACGTGGAGAATTGTGTGCACAACAAACATCCCACGTCCCACTTCACTCATTGCTGGTTCTTTATTGTATGTTCTTTTGGTTTTGAGAGCCCACCCTTATGGGCTCACAGATGAGGGAGCTCTCCAACATTTCAATTATATATCAGGCTCGTGAATATAAACCAGTATTGGGGAGTAACTAACTAAAAGTAGTGACACTAATTAGGGTTGGGCCGATAGACGATGCCATCGTCCATCGCCGATGGCTGACAGACATCACGATGTTAAGCTGACATCGTGATTCCCCCCAGCACCCCACCACCCCCTCTTCCGCAATCCGCCGCATCTGTGACACTAATTAGGGTTGGGCCGATAGACGATGCCATCGTCCATCGCCGATGGCTGACAGACAGCGGAAAGCGCTGCACTATGAAACTCTTTTATTTCAATGGCGGTTTGTTGCTGCGCCGACCAAAGCGCACGCGCAGCGGAGCGCACCGTCGGCGAGCTTGCACACGCGCCGTGGTCAAAGTTCAAAATAGTTCAACTTTTGCTGCTGCGCTCTGTGATGTTTACACGCGCGGCCAATAGAAACGGGGCATCCAAACGAAGCTCCTTCGCAAGCCTTCGACCTGAGAGTTTCATGTACCCACAGCCTATTTTTCCTTGCTGCTCTCTTTCTTCTTCTTACTAGCAGGGCTAGTGCTATCACTCGCTTCTTAGCACGGGACAGATACATATTTTGCTGCTGCCCGAAAAGTTGGAACAACAAATGACTAGATGTATAGAACTCCTGCTAAAAGTTTTGAAAACTCCGCCTACTTTGCTCTGGCAAATTTAGCGCAAATCGCTTTGTATCTGAAGGGCTGCGCTGAACACAGCGGCCAGCGCAGTGCTTTCGGCGTCCTGTGTGAAAGTCCCTTAATGCGTTATTTGTTTCACACTCCTAACCCTGCCTCATCTGCCCCGCCCCCCGATGTCATCGTCCATCACGATGTTTCACTGTAGACATCGTCCGATGCCAATTTGGTAGACATCGCCCAACCCTAACACTAATACAATTTTTCAGTAGCTTTTAGGGATAGTTCACCCAAAAATTATGGTCAATGGATACTGTAAACTCTTCAACATTTCTTCTTCTTTGTTCAACAGAAGAAAGAAACTTATACAGGTTTGGAAAAACTTGAAGAAAATGATTGTATAAATTATTTTAATATTTTATTGTGTACAATCTTATTTTATACAATCAAATATAATTTAATCAGAGTGATCTTTATTTGATAGATCATATCATCTGATGTAAACATACATACATATGGATATGAATAAAAACATGCACTGAGACCTTCGAGACCAGTGTAGAAATTGGCACGAGAAAAGGTTTGTGGTTTACAAACGCACACATAAATTCAAGAGCACAATCTGGCTGTTGAAAGCATCTGTATGCGTGCACGAAACTAGCTACTGGGCAATTTGCAGAGAGGTGTGCGTCCCCTGGAGTGGAGGTGGAAGTGAGTGCCGAGAGAAGAGAGATCTGTTCAGGTCTCCCACCGAGTGAACCGACCTTCAGCACACATCCACATACTTATACCTTGACATAAACACAATGTAATCCACGGAAATAAATAGAGAGACACCGAGAACGCAGAGAAGAAAAGAACAGTGAAGAATGGAGTGTGTCTGGAGGAGATGAGGAACAGTGTCTTCACTACTTGCTGACTTTGATGCCTCACACCAGTGGTTCCTCACCTCATGAATATTAATAAGTCACTTCTTTGCCATAGGTGCATATCTCTTCTTCTCTTCTGGCTCCACCCCTTTAGATCCCTTTATGTAGATGCGATAAAAGAAAGAAAGAATTGTCTTCTGGGATACAAAGGATACACACTCATAAAGCATTGCCATCCCATTCCCTGAACAGCCGAAGTGGAAAAAGTTAAGTCCCTTTCACATGGTTTAAAAGTATTGCATGAGGGTTAAAGTGGTGTTTGCTTGAACTTCAGATGTTATTTGGCGCATTACTTACCAAAAATGTTGTGAAAGTCGCAATGAAATGTAAGTGACAGACCTTTTCTTCTGTATTGGGAAGTATACCTGAGTGTAAGGATTACCGAAAAAGGAGAAATGGTGGGTGAGGACTTGGTTCTATCGATTGATTATTGCAGTATCGTGTACAGGGGGTTCGAGCCTGTACCTTGTACCCTGTTTGTGTACTCTGGGGTCCTTTAATCGCCGACACTAAAGTGCCCTTACCGAGGGAACATACCACCCCCAAACCTATTCCTGGAGGGCCACTGTCCTGCGGAGTTTAGCTCCAACCCTAATTAAACACACCTGAACCAAAGTAATCAGACTCAATAGAAACGTCCAGACAAGTGTGTTGGAGCTAAACTCTGCAGGACGTTGGCCCTCCAGGAGCAGGATTGGACATGCCTGATCTATAACATATGGAGCCCCAAAAGCAGGAATCTCCAACTACCATCCTGCAGACTTCATTTCTAACCCTGCTCCAACACACCTGCCTGTAATTGACAAGTAGCCCTGAACACCTTGATCAGCTGGTTCAGGTGTGTTTGATTGGGGCTGGAGCTGAAATCTGCAGGACAGTAGCATTCCAAGATGAGAAAAACGAGAAGGGAAGAAAAACTGCAAAACACTTGCGTTCCCCCAAGAAACTTCAAGTTTGCTTATAAAACTTTTGTGATGGAAATAATATAAGGTGAGAGGAAATACTATATTTTGTGTATTGTGTTTCTCAGGGGAACACTGTAGTTTTGTGAGGGAACAAATGTTTTGAGAGTGAACGCAACGTTTCTCAGGTTGAACGCAGTAATTTTTCGAGAGAGCCATGTCTCTTTTGGATAAATGTAATAACCTGCATTTAGAAAACAGGTGAATTTTAATTTCATGTTGACTTTAAAGATAAAAAGAGAAAGAAGAAAAGGAGTAAAACAGCAAACAGGTTTTTTTTTTTTTCCTACAAGCATTTCCTATCTCTCACATTTTCTCTTCCTGTGACGGTTGTTGGCCAGTGTTATTGTGAGACCCCATGACGCTGCAGGCTTCGGAACAGCTGTGGACCCGGCAGGCTTTTTGGGTTGAGTCCTGCTAATGTTTCGTGAAAACTGCATCAGACAGTGCGTAGGCACTCCTGTAATTTCTCATCCTCTCTTCTCTAACTCTTCTTAGCTATTCTCTTTCTATTCCTAAAGAGGACCAGATGCAAAGAAACAAGCCAGCTTTCATCTTAGGCTCTCAAAAAGCCTTTTATCCCGGTATGAATGTGTGTGTGTGAGAGAGAGAGATGCATGCTAAATGTTTCTGAGCCATTTCCATCAAGATTTGAATTGTCATCAATCAACGTTGTTACTTACGGAACATTCTGGATGAGAGAGACGTCAGACGAGCAACCACAATCATCTCTTACATTTTAGAAGGACAATTTTCATTACCCTGAGAGTGCTAACCATCTTCGCACACACACATATGCACGCACCTGCAGTCAAGAGCTACTCAGAACCCTTCGTGTTGCCAAAAAATACCTGCTTTGCCTAAAAGCATTTTGCGTCATTTCTGTTATTGTCTCTCACTTACTATTTCTCGCTTTCTGTCTGTCTTTCTCCCTGTTTATCTCTTCGTTCTTGTTTTTTGTGAGTGCAGAAAGCTTGTTGAGATTGCAGGAGTGTGTCTGCTGAAGCAGAGATGAAGGGTGATCAGTTCACAGGCGCGTCACTGGTAAAATAACGGTAGATAAGAGGGTTCTGATGAAAGGTTCTGGACCGGGCCCTGCTGTCTTTGGTGTAGAGTGCTGTCAGGGTCTCTGGGGGGGCCTCGCTTTTGGTTTTATCACCTTGCTATAAATTGGAAACAGCAGGAAAAAGTTTCTCACTCCAGACGGAATGCCTGTGCAAAGAAATGAAAGTTTGTGGCATGTGTTGACATAGATTCACAGAAATGAGGAGAAAGGTGGCTACCGGACTTCATGCACTTTGTAAATGCGAATGATTGTGTTTTTTTTTTTGTTGTTGTTTTTTTTGTTTGTTTTGTTAATTGCATTCTGTAATTGCAGAATATATTTTTTCTTTGCAGCTCTGTGAGTTTTGAAATGGTCAAATGGTCTCCTATGGACTTGAAATAAGCCAGACTAGGGGTTTAAGGCAACTACCCAGAACACCCTGAAAACCACATAGCAACTTGCTAAAAAGCACTATGACGCAGCTCACTTGTTGCTTTATAATAACTATAGGTTCAGCTAGAGAGCTCCGTTTCATTGCTTTTTTTGCCTGTTCTCCATTTGAGCTTTGGGAACCCATGTAAGACTAATTTTATTACTTTATTTCTATTAAGATTATTCCAAGAGGATAATAAAACCTGAAACCACCTAGATCCTAGAAACACATTAAAAACATTTAGAATGTTTTAGCAATACCATAGCAATACCCTGAAATCGTAATGAAAAGTTTGACAGGATATTCCCACTTAGTTTCTTCAGAAAATGTAAAATCTAGTTCTCTCTTGTTGCTGTATATAATAACTATAGGTTCAGTTAGAGAGCCTTGTCATCTCTTCTTTTGCCTGTTCACCATTGGGACCTTGGGAGCCTGTGTAAGACTGAAGGGAATGAATTATATTCTGACCTCTCTGTCTTCCTCCTCTCTCATCTTCCTCTCTCTTGTCTCATGGTGCTAGAATAAAGCATAAAGTTTGAGTTGTGGAGGGTTCTGCGATGGCGCTCTGGAGAGCTGAGCTGGCCTGATTCAGACACGCCACCCTGGGATCATAAATCTGCTCCCTGCGTCAGTGCGGTGATCAGCCTGTGGGCCTCTTTAGTCTCTCCCACTGTGTAGATGTGCTGGGAGTGGAGACGGAGAGCAGGTTTATTGCCTGCCTTATGGAGATTAGCTCCATCCCAAATGAGTCACTTATCCTATGCCTGACACTTTAGTGAAGATAAGCACTCTGTCTAGGGGACAGCAGCATTTGCACACTTTGATTTCACTGTAGCACTGCAGAGAAAAACGGTCACAAATACTGAACGGTGTTTACAGATTCCTCAGTGAAAGCCTCCATTGTTGTGCAATGTTTATTTTTTTGTCACACTTTTTTGACAAGCTGATGTTGAAAGTTGCATACATTGGCATAAATGAATATGTTAGTTGATATGAAATCAAAATTAACCCAATTTAGTTCTCGACACTCTTATTGTGAACTACTGTGAACAACTTATCACAACGTTGTTACTTACGGAACATTCTGGATGAGAGAGACGTCAGACGAGCAACCACAATCATCTCTTACATTTTAGAAGGACAATTTTCATTACCCTGAGAGTGCTAACCATCTTCGCACACACACATATGCACGCACCTGCAGTCAAGAGCTACTCAGAACCCTTCGTGTTGCCAAAAAATACCTGCTTTGCCTAAAAGCATTTTGCGTCATTTCTGTTATTGTCTCTCACTTACTATTTCTCGCTTTCTGTCTGTCTTTCTCCCTGTTTATCTCTTCGTTCTTGTTTTTTGTGAGTGCAGAAAGCTTGTTGAGATTGCAGGAGTGTGTCTGCTGAAGCAGAGATGAAGGGTGATCAGTTCACAGGCGCGTCACTGGTAAAATAACGGTAGATAAGAGGGTTCTGATGAAAGGTTCTGGACCGGGCCCTGCTGTCTTTGGTGTAGAGTGCTGTCAGGGTCTCTGGGGGGGCCTCGCTTTTGGTTTTATCACCTTGCTATAAATTGGAAACAGCAGGAAAAAGTTTCTCACTCCAGACGGAATGCCTGTGCAAAGAAATGAAAGTTTGTGGCATGTGTTGACATAGATTCACAGAAATGAGGAGAAAGGTGGCTACCGGACTTCATGCACTTTGTAAATGCGAATGATTGTGTTTTTTTTTTTGTTGTTGTTTTTTTTGTTTGTTTTGTTAATTGCATTCTGTAATTGCAGAATATATTTTTTCTTTGCAGCTCTGTGAGTTTTGAAATGGTCAAATGGTCTCCTATGGACTTGAAATAAGCCAGACTAGGGGTTTAAGGCAACTACCCAGAACACCCTGAAAACCACATAGCAACTTGCTAAAAAGCACTATGACGCAGCTCACTTGTTGCTTTATAATAACTATAGGTTCAGCTAGAGAGCTCCGTTTCATTGCTTTTTTTGCCTGTTCTCCATTTGAGCTTTGGGAACCCATGTAAGACTAATTTTATTACTTTATTTCTATTAAGATTATTCCAAGAGGATAATAAAACCTGAAACCACCTAGATCCTAGAAACACATTAAAAACATTTAGAATGTTTTAGCAATACCATAGCAATACCCTGAAATCGTAATGAAAAGTTTGACAGGATATTCCCACTTAGTTTCTTCAGAAAATGTAAAATCTAGTTCTCTCTTGTTGCTGTATATAATAACTATAGGTTCAGTTAGAGAGCCTTGTCATCTCTTCTTTTGCCTGTTCACCATTGGGACCTTGGGAGCCTGTGTAAGACTGAAGGGAATGAATTATATTCTGACCTCTCTGTCTTCCTCCTCTCTCATCTTCCTCTCTCTTGTCTCATGGTGCTAGAATAAAGCATAAAGTTTGAGTTGTGGAGGGTTCTGCGATGGCGCTCTGGAGAGCTGAGCTGGCCTGATTCAGACACGCCACCCTGGGATCATAAATCTGCTCCCTGCGTCAGTGCGGTGATCAGCCTGTGGGCCTCTTTAGTCTCTCCCACTGTGTAGATGTGCTGGGAGTGGAGACGGAGAACAGGTTTATTGCCTGCCTTATGGAGATTAGCTCCATCCCAAATGAGTCACTTATCCTATGCCTGACACTTTAGTGAAGATAAGCACTCTGTCTAGGGGACAGCAGCATTTGCACACTTTGATTTCACTGTAGCACTGCAGAGAAAAACGGTCATGAATACTGAACGGTGTTTACAGATTCCTCAGTGAAAGCCTCCATTGTTGTGCAATGTTTATTTTTTTGTCACACTTTTTTGACAAGCTGATGTTGAAAGTTGCATACATTGGCATAAATGAATATGTTAGTTGATATGAAATCAAAATTAACCCAATTTAGTTCTCGACACTCTTATTGTGAACTACTGTGAACAACTTATCAGATGACATCATCAAGTCCTCTAATTTTTTAGCCCCTCCCCTCTAACCACTTGGCTCCATTCTGGTGTGCCACACCTACTTTTTACGATCCAATTAATTACCAAATAATGAAGTCCTACATTTAATTGTATTGAATATCCTGTTTCACTCTGAAATACATCAAATTATGTAAGTAAACTGGGTTGCGAACAACATTTAATATTTGCTTTAATTGCACAATCATTTAGTGCCATTGCTGCTTTACAAAGGTGTAAACAAACAGACATGGTAAACAGCTTGGCAAATAGTAATGCCACAGATATCTCTCCTATATCCAAATGAAAAAGTTACCTACTCTTGGGAAATAAAACTTATGCACACACAGGTGGAAAAGCCTAACCTCTCACTCCCCCCAAGGATCCAACCCTACCCCACTTTCTCCAAGCCTCTCTGTAAATGAAAAGACCCTTTCTCTCTGCTCAGCACTGATGGAGAGATACGCTTGTCGCTGCAGACCAGGATATTAACTGGCAATCCTCACTCGCGCTCATCACTTTAAAACCTATGAAAATGAAGGATCAGAGCTAATCTCCTCCACCCACTAATAGCGCTGCATTTGATTGGATTATCTGTCAAGCAGCAGATAAGCTCAGCTCTTTCTCTGACTGAGGGAACAGGATGTGAGACCGCTCATAATTCCCACCCAGAGCAAAAAAGTCACTCCTCTCACCGTAACTCCACGGCACACTGGCTTATTTTCCTTGTTTTGATGGGTTACAACTTAAAGATCCATGCAATTAGCATATTTGCCTTTGTTTTTTTATCGTATAGTGTTTTTGAGGTAAACCATAACATACGAATTGCACAAGCATGCGTTTCAAGCCCAACATTTAAAAAATGAGTTTTAGGTAAAAAATTATACTGTTCAAATATCTGGTTGTCATGTGATATAGTTTGCATTTATTTAAATGTGATTTAAAGATAAAAAAAAAAAGAAAGCTGTGTCATTTACTCACCCACATGACACAAAAAAAATGTTTTGAAGAAAATGTTTACTATTAATTTACTATAATTGCTATTTTCTCCATATAATGAAAGTTAATGGGGTCCAAAACAACCCCTTTGAACCCCATCGACTTTCATTGTATGTAAGGAGAAAAAACACTTTTCACATTTCACAACAAAAAAACATTTTTCTAAATATATTTTGTGTTCCAAAGAAGAAAGTCATACATGTTTGGAATGACATGAGGGTGAGTAAATGATGACATGCATGTGGCGAATGTGCATTTCTCGAAGTCTACCGTTTTCCCAATCCTGTCAGGTTGGCCTTGTTAGTGTGGCTTCTGTCTGAGCAATCAAGGCTTATTGTTGGACGAGGCTGAACGTGAGCGCCTGCTCTTAACCTGACTGGAATATAAATGAGGGATTAGCATAGCCGTTCAAGTGGCTTCTGTTCTCCTGATATCCTCAGTTGTGTTTTTCACAAAAGGCCCAGTCCGCTCTCTCATGAGGAGTAAAACCCACCTGCTCACGGTCTGCTCTGGTTTTTGGCTCCTGGCCAGTCAGTCACGTCGGGAGAGCAGGAGCTATGTGCTAATGTCTCCCTGACTGCTTCCCCTACGGAAGCTCATTTGGGGTTTGCTCACACAGCGGGAGGACAGGAAGGGTTGGAGAAAAGAAATATGGAATACACTAAGAAAGGCAGACATGCTGGAGTGAATAACCAAAAATGAATTATTAAATGAAAAAGAGTATATTTTGATATATTGAATATATTATTTATTTTAATTGTTTTATCAGTTGATTTATAATAATAATAATAAATTAAATTATTAAAATAATGAACAGACAAACCAATGAAAGATAACAGTGTATTTTAAAATATGAAATATTTATTGTCATTGTTAATTTAATTCATATTATACAAATCACATATTCTGTCAAGTATAAAATATAATAATAATATAATAATAATAATAAATTGTATTGTTAAAATAACAAACCAATCAATCCAACCAAAATGAATCAATCAATGAAAGAGAACAGTGGGGTTTTTTTTCATTAATAATTTTAATTGTGTTTTTGGGCTTAAATTAATTTTAGGCTTTTTATTAAATTGTTCTTGTGGACTTTTAATGGAGATACAGAACAAGTGATATAATTAAACACCGAGCAGGAGGAAGAAATGTAACATGACTCTCATAGTATTCCATGGTTTGTTTCTTCTCATTGTATTTATAAAATAAAATACAAAAATAATAAATAATAAATTCAGCTTAAATCACTTGTTGCTGTGCTGGTTTCTGGTAATTAATTTTAGGCTTTTTATTAAATTATGTTCCAGTGGATGTTTAATGGAGAATCAGAACAAGGGATATGATTAAACCGAACCGGAGGAAGAAATGTAACATGTTCACCCAAATGACAAAATTTACATTAAATATGTGCTCGACTCTAGATGACCCTTGGATCATATCTGTCATCGTGTTGATCAAGTCATAATGGCACAGTGTTCATAGTTAGTTCACTAATTAGGCTGTTTAAATTAACTGTCATTATTCCAACCCTTTCAATTTTCATTAACATGAAGAGTGCATTTGTTCTGTGACCCTGCACTTGTCCTGTCGTTCTCCTCACTGCCCTGCTCGTGTTCTAATTTTTTTTCCAACAGACCTTAGTCAGAGTTGAAGCCATATTTAATTTGACATGAATGAAAATGAGGCTGTGAGGGACAGAAGTGCAGACTGTTGAAATGATTGTATTGTTTTAAAGGAATACATCACCCCCAAAAAATTAAAAACTCCCGAAAATGTACTCACCCTCAGGCCATCTAAGATGTAGATGAGTTTGTTTCTTCAGAATTTGAGAAAATGGATCCTCTGCAGTGAATGGGTGCCGCCAGAACGAGAGTCTAAACAGCTGATAAAAATATCACAGTAATTCACAAGTAATCTCCACGACTCAAATAACATTTTGTGAAGCGAAAATCTGCATGTTTGTACAAGAAACAAATTCAAACTGTTGCTTTGGCTGAAATACTCCATAATGTTTCATTCTCCAGTGAAAATGTTGTCTCAAAAATGCTGTTTACTCAAGAGCAATTACTAATATTTTGTATTTTATTTCTTTTCTCAGATATATAACGCCCCTGCTAGTTGTGCTTGTGTTTTGGTACGAACTTGAGCCAGCTTCTCACACAGATGCTGCCCGTGTACTTCCTCTCTGTCTGTGTCGTATCTTCTCTTGTGTACTTGTGCGGGAGTTTAAAGGTGTCAACAAGCGATCAGGTGCCTTGCTTTAACAACCTCTATCAGATGCTTCACCAACCAGATCTGTGAAGTCTCCATTTCTTAGCATGTGTTTGTAGCTGTCCAGCAATGTAGACACGAGCCACGCCAAATTTCACATTTGATGCGAGTTCAACAATTATCTGTAATCTCTCTTTCGCTCAGGCCAGAAAGCACTTATCTCAGTTGAAGTCTGTTTCGGTTCAGTTGTCTTCATTAGGGTGCAGCAAACAGTATTGAACTCTGGACTGCATTACCCCTGATCTAGATAAGTACCAAGCATGAAACAGAATGACACCCACTGTCTTTATCAGCCTGGGATGAGGCAGGTGGTGAAGGGACCGGCGGAGACCAATGCAAAACAAATTAGCTTAGACTCTGATGGTTTACAAGAGTGTTAAGGCAGCATAAGATAAACTTTGTATTTATTTAATGAATGTCTATGGCCTTATTGTCCATGATTTATCAGTGCATGTTATTACAAAGAAGAAGAAAAAAAATAGAAAAATTAACATTATTTATCAAACAAACATTATCATTTTTGCAAGTCACTTGAATGTTTGATCCTGATCACAGCATTTTGCATACTTTTGTATAGTGATGACTAAACAGAAAATTTGACCATTGCCCCTGGAAGCCAGTTTCATTTGTTATATAATATATGTCATAGCATTCCATGGTCTCATTCTTCTCTTAATAAAATAAATGAATACAAATTACACATAAATAAAATAATAACGGAAATATAGTAAAATAAAATACTAAATTAATAAATAATAAATCCAGTTTAAATTATTTGTTACTGTGCTGGTTTCAAGTTTCTCGTAGTATTCCATGGTAAATTAAATTCAATTCAATTCAATTCAATTCAATTATTAATAAAGTAAATTACATTCATCTTAAATCACTTGTCGCTGTGTTGGTTTCAAGTCTCTCATAGCATTCCATGGTCTCTTTCTTCTCAAAATGTAATAAATAATAAATCAAACTAATCAATTGTGTTTTAATTCTGATTTTTCTATCAAATTCTGTGCTAAGATAATCAAAAAACTACAATATATGGCTAAAAGTGTATGTATACCCAAAACATCAGACCTACATGTGCTTGTTGAACATTTAATTTTAATTTAATTCTTTTAATTCTCTAGAATATCATATAATGGATACCAGAGCATTAATATTTGGTCTTCATTGGAATTAAAGGGCCTATTTAAACCCTTTAATTAGAAGGAAATATCCATATACTTTTAGCCTTGTAGTGTATTTCAAGAGTCTGTGTCATTACAGGATTAAATCATAGCCTGCATTAAGCCTTCATTATCCTGACCGACCGTGTCCTTCACTCACAATTATCATGCGATCTCTGGGGGGCTTGTAAATTATTCAACAGTTCATGTACTAAGCCACTCTCGTTTACTTTTGGTAATGGCATGCAGTGAAAATTGTTTTATCAGCTTTCTGTGTGTATGTGTATGTGCATGTTATGCTCTATAGTTTGAGTTGTCCTTTCGTCGCTCAGCTTGAATGAACATTTAGGTCTTTATAAATTTTACACGAGCCCTTTCCCCTGCGTCTTTTAATATTCGTCGTTTACAGAGCAACACATATCAGTGTATGTTTACATCGTAGTGTATGTTTGCGTGCATTTGCCGGTTTGTTATTAGAATATTCATCTTCTGCGCTAATCTTCCCTCAGCTGAAAACACTCTATATTAAGTTTCCTGTGCTGTGTGGGCTGTTTAAAATAGAGGTAGGGAAAATAAAGAGATAGTGTGTTAAATATTAGTCTGCTTGAATAATATATGTTTGACATGTTTACTTGAAGAACAAAAACACTGAGGAAACGCTACTCCTGTGCAGCCTATTCAGCCAATTACAGGCCAAATCCCCCAGAGAAAGAGAGAGAGAGAATTTACCTTCTTTGCGCTTGATTGTGCCATCTAGATATGTGAAATTTTGTCTTTCCAGAGCTGCTCCGGGGTAAAACTAGATTGCATATTCTCAGTTAGAGGAAAAGAAGGAGAGAGTGAAAATTAGATTTATATTCCTGCACACAGGAGAAGTTTTTTTTTTGTTCATTCTCAGCACTGAGAGATTCAGAACAATAGTTGGCACTGAATTTATAGCATTCCTCCAGTTCGAGCTGTAATGACCAAATTAGAATTGTATTGAACTTAGACACTGGCATAAAACCTTATTTCATAATATCAATACACATACATTGTAAATGGCCTTTGTTAGTGTAGGAATAGGTTAGCCTTGACGTCTGATTTCTTTTCCCCCCCAAAAAATATATATATACAAACAAATAATTGTTGTACTGTTCCATATCGTCTGTTTTTGTCATGTCGGTTTTTATTATTTTTATTGTTTTAATGTCGGTTAATGTCTGTTTACTTTTTTTTTTAATTTATCGATTTCAGTTGATATATATTATTTATTTAATTAATCATTCCCCTCACAAAGTTATTTAATTATTATTATAAAAATAATTCATAATTCATAATAAACTAATATAATAAATTATTTAACTAATTAGTAATCATATAATAGTTTCATTTAAAACACTAACTATACTTATTTATTTATAAACATATTTATTTGTATATTTTTATATGTCAGCCATTTATTGGTTATTAGCAATTGGTTAATTGGTTAACCAATTGGCATTGGTTAAATAACAATTATCTGTTTATCGGCTAGCATTTCTTGCTTTTATGGTGCTATAATGGTATATAACTACATTTATTAAATAATAATAGAATTTGCTGTTTGGGTGAACTATCCCCTTAAATTTTCTTCCTTTGAGTTGGGTTATTTACAAATCTGTATCAATGAATGAATTATGCGTTCACAAATCAAACATCACTAGAATGGATGAGAATTTACCAGTAATCGCTGTGGGGTGTGTGTATGTATGTTTGTATTTTCCCTGATGTCTTTAGGTTCTAGTTCATTCCATTAGCGAGTCCTTAGTGTTTAATTAGCCAGCTTATGGAAAGCCCTCCGGATTCCCACAAACTGGCCCTTCATCTCCCAAACACAACATCTACACACATCATGCACTCTCAAACACACACACTCACACACACACACACCCTGGAGACATTTACTAACCCTCACAATACGCCAGCCAATATTAGTATGCAACAGTGTTTGTGGAAGAGAATGTTTCCATGCCTAGGAGGAATCTTTAGATACATAAGCTCTGTTTAACCAGCCATTAAACCTTGATAAGAGCAAATACGGCTGCCGTCAGCTACACCGCATGGAAAAATGGAGGCATGGGTGTGAAAATGGAGGGAGAGGAATATTACGTGGTGTTGGGAGGAGTGAGACTTTGATAGTAGGATCTTTTTCAGATCCAAATTTCTAAGTCAGCTGTCCAGATTTCCAGTCCAGCAATGGGCTTTGCCGAGGAAAAAAAAAAGGACATGAATGAAAGCAAAGCAAAGAAAAGGTGTCAGTCTGCCGTGTACAGGTGCAGAAAGGCAGATGGAGAGCACTAAGGATCTTTCCTTTGAATTAACTGAAAGAGGGTTGTGCTTGAGGAAGAAAATGCATCTTTTATCAGTCCAGATGTGATAGAAAGCTCACCGCTGAGAGAAATAAAACATACACAGATAAAGTCCC
The DNA here is from genome assembly GCF_001515605.1 of Sinocyclocheilus anshuiensis. Classification (NCBI taxonomy): domain Eukaryota; kingdom Metazoa; phylum Chordata; class Actinopteri; order Cypriniformes; family Cyprinidae; genus Sinocyclocheilus; species Sinocyclocheilus anshuiensis. Next base: position 401,640 of record NW_015548309.1, on the reverse strand, counting down.
GCTGTCTTTGTTGTACCCTTGGCATCAGTTCGTTTGTGAGAACATACTGTCAATGTGCTTGTTTCATCAAAAGGGATTGGTGCTGCTTATGTGGGCAAAGGAGATTAGTTTTGGACATTTTGTTTTGTGTTTCCAAGTATTACAAGAAACACATGTGGCAAACCCATGTAATCTGTCTTTATTTTTCATAGGCTTAAAAGAAATAAAGCCCAGATATCATAATGAAAGAGTTCATAATTATAGTTGGTCAAGATTGCAGTGTATTCTAATGGTGGATGGATGGATGGATACAAAAATGGATGGCTGGATACATATGTGGTTGGTTGCATGGCTGGATGGATGGACAGATATAAAGATGGATGGATGGATGGATTGGTGGATGGATGGATACGTGGATGGATACGAAGATGGATGGAAGGATGGATATGTTGGATGGATGGATGGATGGATACATAGATGCATGGATGCTAAGATGGATGGATGGAAGGACGGATACATGGTTGGTTGGATGGATGGACGCATACATGGATGGATGGATGGATGGATGGATGAATGGACAGATACATAAATGGATGGATGGATGCATGGATGCTAAAATGGATGGATGGGTGAATGGATACGTGTTAGGTTGTTTGGTTGGATAGATAGATAGATAGATAGATAGATAGATAGAGGATGGATGGATGGATGGATGGATGGATGGATGGATGGATGGATGGATGGATGGATGGATGGATGGATGGATGGATGGATGGATGGATGGATGGATGGATGGATGGATGGATGGATTTAGTTTTTCAGTTTTGGGACACAGCCAAAGACACTCCCTAATTCCTGTCAGCCATGCCTTTCTCCTGTAAGGAATACCCAGTGTGTTTGAGTTATTTGGGATGGTGGATGAACAAAATTGCCTGTGCCAGACGTTATTGAGTGGACACAATCACGGCCTGGTTCAGGTACTTCTGGCCCTATGATAAGGATCTTCCTTTACAAGGGACAGATCAATGTGTTGCGGCTGTTCGTGTCTCGGGGTCCCCCGTGTTCAGGGTCTGTCTGCCTCAGGGTCGTGGGTCTGGATGGATAAACCATAAACCGCTGTTTGATAGAAGTCAGGTATAAAAAGAAAATGCTTTCTCTCTCGCTCACTCTCCATCTCAGTTATATTTCTCTATAAATGACAGCTTGTAGAAAGAGGCCCTTATTACTCCAATGATGAACTAAAACCCATGATTATGGTTCATTTTCACGGCCCCAAAGGAGCCACAGCTTGTAAAGACATCTGAGTTTAATTTTGTTTTATGGCGTGTCGTCTACTGGGTTTACGGTTTGAAGTCCCATGAGCATGATAATACTTTCTTCAAAGGTAAAATTTCAACAGGAATTGAATTTAAAAAGGTTTTTTAAAGAAAAGGGAGTTACAGAATTAGGAATCATCTTCGTCTTCATTTCCATCCCACATTCCTCTTTTTGATGTGGTGAAATTTTGCATGTCACTTTAAAATGGCACTGCATTATGCATCAGTGCTCTAGTATTCTAATAGTCTGTTGCATATTTCTGTCTGAAATCATGCTTTATAACTTAAGTCTGGAACTAAAAACCTGCCAAGTTTTTTTATTTTTCTTCTGTTGCAAAGTTTCAATCATGGTAACAAACTTGTGGGGGGAAATGACCCACTGATGCACCACAATTCTTTCTCAAATGATTCTGAATCGTTCCACAAAAAAATGCATGTTTGGAATGTTAAATATTTAATTTAGTAATTTGAATTACTTTATTGGAATTAAATAATTTTTCAGTGTTAGGATACTGACTTTTATCCCAGTTTTCATAAATTACTATGAGGTTAAGAATCATTTTGAATTTGGATTGTGACTCCCTGAATCAAAATTGAATCATGAGGTGCTTGAAGATTCTCAAATTGTTTGCCAAAATGAATCTTCTCTCATCTCATGAGTGAATCACTGTAAATATATGAACCCTTAAACATCTTTATTTAGAGTACAAGTCCACAAGCTTCTTATTTCACATCTCAGTCACACTTGGGCTAAAAAAAAAAAGAGAATGCGAGAGACTGAAGCGAAACGCCCACGAGGCCCTGTTTGACAAGTACTAGAGGAGAGCATGTGTCAGACAACCCAACTACAGACAGATCCCGATGTGTCTCTCTTTTCTTTCTCCCTAAGTAAATGACACTACTATATTCCCTTGATGCAAGTTAGAGACTCAGGTCGCAGCTTTTAAAGAAGTTCTGTGTTAATCTTGTCACACATCACCCTCATTGAAACAGAGCTATGAGTGAGACACATATAAATGAATGTAAGCCACTTAAATGGAAGACATTAAAAAATGGATTCTTATTTTTATACAATGAAAGCAGACAGTGACCAGTGGTTGTCAAGCATCAAAAAGGACAAAAACAAAAGTACCATAAAATTATTCCATATGAATCTTTCTTTTTACCAAAGCTCTTAAATCTCATTTGTGATGCATTCAAGCTTTCCATATCATGATCAGTTACAATAGATATGTGAATCAATTTCATTTGCTATTGTCAAACATGACATACTGTGTCATTACCTGCCAAGTATGAATATGCAAATCAAATTTGAGAACTACTTTGGGGAGGAAAATGATCAAAAGGCTTGAAATGCTTATAAAATCTACATGTAATAGACCATTTTTCTGAATTGTTTTTTTTTTTTTGGTCCTTTTTGAAGCTTGACAGTTCCTGGTCACTATATGATTTCACTGCTTGGAAAAGAGCAGCTCTAAGATAATACATGAAAAATTCATTAATTTTTAGATGAACCATTTATTGAAATCTGGGGTGCTAAACCAGGGATAAAAGTATAAGATATGACGCATTACATTTTCTAACTTTTCATTAATTCCATGACTTTATAACTAAATGTTAAGCATAACACAATTATAATGCTTGATATTTATTATAGAATGTTAACAAGAAAAAAATAGCTTATTTTTTAGAGAATCTCCATCGAGGTCGCTTCTTGGTGCTATAAATATTGAAAACCCTTTAAAAGAGAAGAAAGTGGTAATAAACGACTGTTCTGAGGAAAGGATGGCAGAATTACACCCTTTTTACTACACCCAATGTTCCAAAGCTGCTATATAGACTATACAAAAATAAAAAACGATAAAAGGAAAAGAAAAATATATTGCTCATTTTAACCACACTTTCCTGATTATGCAAACAGACTGCGAGTGTCTGAAAGAAGAAAGTTCTACTGTCACTTTAGTGTTTGTCTGGTTAATTCTCTGGAGAGCTGAAAAAACAACAACAGTGAGATCAGGTTTAGTAAAATGTCACAGACAGAGCAAATAACATATCAAAAATTGTGACATTTACACGTCCCCGTCATTTGCTGAAGACTCAGGGCTGCCACAGGAAGGAGAATTACTGCATTCGTGATGGACATTAGCAGAATGAAAATGAACATAATCATCTGTGTTAACTCATTATCGGCACATTAGAGGGCTTCAGAACAAAGGAGGATAATTAGGAATATTGTTTATCATGCGAAGTGTGTGTGAGTGTGTCCGCAGGTCAGTCTGTGAGAGATTCAGACCCGTATTATTCCACTGTCAATATTTGGTTCACATCACACTGATGGACGCAACAGGTCATGCGTTGCATTTCAATGTCTGCCACCATTGTGGTTTGGGCAGGAATCAAACGCAGGTCTAATTATGTATGTATGTGTGTGGGTGTGTGTGTGTGTGTGTGTGTGT
>NW_015548309.1:387006-397831 GCF_001515605.1 Sinocyclocheilus anshuiensis | reverse complement strand
GTTTCGTGTCTTAGGACATCAATGTGTCGTAACGAGCCGCAGGGTTTAATTTGGATTTGTCTGTGCATGTTTTTTTTACTCTCATAGATTTTGTTACCATTGCCATGCATTATACGACTGATAGGTTAAAGTTAAAAATCATCAAATGTGTTCTACTGAAGAAAAAAAGTCACCTACATCTTGGATGCCCTGAGGGTAAGCAGATAAACATCAAATTTTCATTTTTGGGTGAACTATCCCTTTAATCTGTTATTAACTCTTAGAATAAAATCTGTTAGTCTGTTATTTCCCTTGGGATCAATTTTTTTGGCTCTTTTTTCTTCTCACTTATGTTTTATTATTATTTTGATAAATGCTACTAGTTTATGAATATTGAATTTCAGCCATATTCAGAATAAATGAATATATAAAGGCTATGAATACATTACCCAATTTTCTTATGTAACGAACTGTGTCTCTAATCAGGATGTGCGGTTTATATTCTGTGACAGATTACATTTTGTAAATCTCGCAAGGCGTGTTGCACGTTTGTGTGTATTTGATACATTTGCTTTCAAATGCAGCCTTGGAAATATGAATATTTCTCATAATGCAATTGCATGCTTGGGCATGCACTGTGCTTCAGTATAAGTGTGTGTGTTTGTTCTTTGTGTTTGTGCATGTGATTTGAGGGCCAACCTTCACAAGTCTGCACTTTGCAGCTTAATGAACCCTGTCCGTATGTTTGTGTGTGTACAGGGGGGAAGCTTTGCATCTGTGGGCGATTGAGGATTGTTGTAATTAGATTATACCTTAGTAATGTTCTTATAGCTGGCTGGGAATTATTAGGGCTGAGCAGCATGGCCAGATTAATTTAAAGCACATAGACTGTGTAAGGTGTGTGAGTGTGTGTTGTGGATGCTGGAGTTAAAGGCTTAGAGGAATGTCCTTTCTTGCTCACCTAAAGATTTGACATTCAGGGTTTGACTGTCTCTTTCCATTTCTCACAGAGATGAAAGGCTTGAGGGTAGATATTCTCACGACACTGCTGTCTACAGTTCACATACATAAAAAAACAATCAAATACACACTTCTCCCTACAGCAGCACACATATAGTAAATATAATTAGGATGATGTGCTTGCCAACATTTTGACATGCAGAATTACAATACACATTCAGACGCATTCAGATTGCATTCAAAAATGCAATCCCTGAGGTCTGAGATTACATGTAAGAACAAGAATTGTTTTAATAATAAAGCTGAACTCAGATCAGCAAACATCTTAGGCCTGTTTCACACCACATGCTAACATGTATTTATTTTGGCATGCTGTACTGTACGGTAATACATAATAGAAATTGAAACACTGTAGAGCTACACAGCTAACAGGGAATGTTCTCATAACGTTCTGGCAAGGTTCTCTCAAAGTTATGAACAAACATTCATCCAGTATTTTAATAGAACGTCCATTCAGACGTCTGATCTGGTCGTAATTTTCTCAAAAGCTTTTTTGTTAGCACAAAAACATTATTTCTACATTGTTCGTGGAAAAAATTTTTCTGAAACATTTTAGTTTAATTTTTAAATATACTACTTGTTTCAGAATGTTCAGAGAACATTCAAAATTAATGTTGTTTGCAAAATCATAAAAATGTTTCTTTAATGCTTGCGTAACCAAGAACAACGTTTTTAAAATGTTTAAAACACTGGTCGTTTTAAACATTCAGAAAAAAAAAGTTTTGTAACTTAATGGGAACAGTAGCAAAACTTTCTTAGAACATATTTTTGTTAGCTGGTTGTTTATCAACAATTATTTGCAATATAGGCTTTTATGAAAGAACATAATTATAGTCTGCAACATGATTATTTCTCACAATTGCGATTTATATGTTGCAATGTGACTACTGAAATGCGACTGAAATTAAGTAGCTGTTGCAATTAAAGCAGTTTGTTCTTTGTACATTACCATTTGAACATAAATGTTAAGTTCTGCTTATTGTAAATTAGATGATCAAGTGTAATTATGCTGCTGGTTTTGTAGTTTATAACTGTTATCAAAGCAAATACGCAATGCATTTAATTAAAAATCATGTTATTTTCTGTGTAGAGCTGCAGGTTGTTCATGCGCACTGTGGTTTTGAAACTGTGGTTTTATGTTGTCCTAAACTCCACCAGTGTGTATTTCCAGCGCAGTGGGCTTTTTGGGGGTCATCTTGTGTATCTAAGTCAGTGGAAACAAGGATACAAGTAGATTCAATTAGATGCCTCCATTATATTGGGTCAGATTAAAACATGCCGTGTTCCACCATCGCCGGTTACATAACACAGCTTTGCACCAAATCCTGGCCGCAGGCCACTGCGGCCAAGAGCAGAGAGACAGAGAAAACTGTGACTGGCATTTTAATGATGGTTACATGTGGCAAAAGCTATTGGAAGTTACAGTTGTGGGGCAAAACATTACTTTTAGATATTTCTGTGTGCGCATGCATGCAGTATTCAGCATTATATAACAGTGTGTTTTACAAAGCAACTAGTGAGGCAATTATGACTGCTTTTCACATCTGTTAATTATACTTTCAGTGTGTTTATATTGTTCCTTGGTGTTGAAAGTATTAGATGACACAATGTTTTTAGTAACTGCCCAAATGTCCTTTGTCTGAAAGGTTTGCTTTCAGGGAAATTGTTATATGTTATGTTATGTTATGTTATGTTATATGTTATGTTATGTTATGGGCCAGATCAGTCGTGTGTGTGTATAGTCTCAGTGTGTTTATATATAGTCTCAGTGAAAAAGTGTCCATTGTTTGTTTTTTTGCTTTCAGTAGAACATACTAACCAGTAGGCTGTTATAATCTCAGTATGTTCAGCATAAATTGGTTTGATCTTTTCAAACCTCTGATTCCATGTGTGTGCGTTAGGATGCTGGCAGTGATTGTCGAGTCTTAGGAAGTTGTTGTGCATTGCGGTCGGGTGCGTTGGTGGACGCTAATGGGGTGCATGACTAATCTCCTGTATTGTGTGTTCTACACTGATCTGGCTTTGGATGAATTACAAGAGATTACGTCCCAGAAAGCGTCTTCAGCGGCCAGCTAATCTGTGTGTCCCCTCCCTCTCGTCTCCAGAACTCACACATAAAATGTTGTAATCCTTCTGTTTATTTTGCACACAAAACACTAATTTAAAAATGAAATCATGCTAGTAAGTGTTAATATCACAGTAAGGTATTAACTTTAAATAATTTTATTACTTTGGTTTGAGCTGTTGCCAGTTTTGTCGTGTCTCCAGGTGCTATTATATTAGCAATTTACTAAGGAATGTTTTAGGTGTTTATGCATTTTTTTTCTTGTCTAAATATTTAATTCTAGTGATGCTTTTAAATGTTTTAATTAAAAATCGATTAACAGTTTTTTTTGCTTTGTTTTATTTTGTTTTTGTTTTTCATACAGCACTTTTAGTTTTAGTCTTGTTATATCATTTTTACTGACATCATCCTTCAGGAAGTTTTTGACAGAAAAACAACCGCATGACAATGAGCAATTAGTTTTGATGATTTGTTTTTTTCAAATGTTAATTGGTTTGTCTCGAGAAACCTATCATGCTTGATAAAATTACTAATACCCATTTACCAAGTTTTGTAAATACTACTTCATAAAGTACAGAACTGCACAGTCAGCAATAGTATGCATATGGAAGGTTGTTTAGGTAATCGTTCACCTGACCTTCTCCGGTTTTACCCTTCATGACAGTTATAGGACTGAGGGTTGTGGGTATACAAGTTTCCTGGGAAAGCCGCGAAGTTACATAAGCGAGTGTCTATTGTTATCAGAGAAGCAATCTCCCATTACCCATGTTTTCCTGCCTCATGGTCTCTATATTTCTCTCTGTCTCTTAATCAACCTCTCTAGGGCAACTCGTCTTACCTGCTCGATTAGCCCTTTGTTTCCACATGCCGGGCTCTAGCTGTGTCCACCTGTGGTGTAAGGGTTTCACCTGTGCATGTCAGACTTGCTCAGGTATAATACTTACACTGTACTTAAATTGTGACGCTAGAGATAAATATAGCATTGCAGTTGTTGTTACTTAGCTTCTTTTAAATAATTTCACTACTTGGGTTTAAGCCGGTGTTGCCATTTTCCATGTCCTTTTAAATGCTACTGACTTGTAAAATTAGAAACTAGCAGTTTATTAAAATATATGACAGTGTTTCTACATGTTTTCCCAATAATCAATATATTTAAAACAAGACATTTAGGGGTTTTTAATTGTTTACTTTTTTCATCTCTTTGCATATGGTTGCATTTTATATTTTGCCACTTGTCTGTCCATACAGTGACTAGAGAAACCAGTCAGATGAATGAAAATAGTCAAGAGAGCACAGGAAGTGGTGGATAAATTAGTTAATTGCCGAATCAAATTAAAAATCAAAAATCAAATTACGCCAAACCAAATTAAACAGTCTTGAGTTTAATAATGCGTTAATGCTGTACTTTGCAAATTCAGTGTAGCTCAGTTTGCGCAGGTCAAATTGTTTCCAAGGCAACACTGTCATTCTTTGCGAACATGATATTTTTGTTTTTAATTTTCCTCCGGCATAATGGAGTTGAGTTAGCCTAGCTGGAGAACTTCAAATCTACACCCACTTAGATGTTTCATTAACTTCAATATCACTCTAAAATTAATGAAAATGAAAAGTTTAACAGCCCACATCAGAAAGTAAAATCTGTAACTTTTTGACTAACTCCTATTACTCTTCTAATCTTTGTTGCTCTTTGTGAAACAAACATATAAAACTGCTTTTGTATTTGCACTTTGCACATGAATAAAATATATAGCTTGAAGCTAATGCGCAGAGCAGCAGTGGCAGGGCTGATTAAAGTTTCACGGCGCATTTTGGGAGAAACATCAAGCAATGCTATGAGCCTCGTGTCTATCATTCACTCTTTTTTTGTTTATATCTCCCGCTTTCTCTCTGTAGACTCTCCAAAGTGCCGTTTAGCTCGAATCTGTCAGAAATCGATGGTGCCCAATAGAAATCCAGCTGAGATCTATCTGCTTGCACCACATGCTGACTTTTCTCTTTATCCTCTCTGCCTGACTTCTCTTTTTTCCCACATTTATCCCATCCAGCTCTCCGGGGACGGGTCCAAAGCTCCTTCTCACTTCTTGCCTTGAGCAACAGGCCCTAAATTCCCTGTTGTGTGCCATCCTGGTCATGCAGCTTTCTTCATTTCCTGTAAATCCCACACATAACACACACACATGCATGTGATCCCCTATCTCCCTTCCGTCATGACACAGGAGGATACGTCCCCCAGGGGTCTGTCCTGGGTAATCTGCTGTTCTCAGCAGGTGTGTGCTTGTGGGGGTTGCTACTGTTAGGGGTTTTTCCATGAAGGATTGGATTGTCAGGTTTCTGTTATCGCTAGATGCTATCACAAGTGTAACACCATCCCTCCAGCCAGTGTCTCTGGCCCTAGACTCTTTTGTGTCCTCTGAGCTATAGATGTAGTCCTATACCTCCAGCCAATTATCAGATGTCTGTGTCTATACGTGTGTGCGGCTGATGGGTTTGACATGGGTAGATGGGACATGTGTAGTGTCTGTATGTCTTAACCCTCTTCTGTTTGTGTCCACTTTCTGATTAAAGACACATTATATATAAATATATCCGTTATATATCCAAATATATCCATCCAGATATATCCATTCTCTTTTGCTTTAAGCACAGACTTTTTTTGGATTTATTTGGTAGACTTCCAAATACACTTGAGAGAACACATAACTGCTGTTGAACAAGTAATTGTCTGGATACTGAAAAGTGGGCATCAAATAATGTATTAGAATTGAATGAGGTGGTTAAAGGGGGGGCAAATTGTTCACAATAAGACCCAAAATGAGTATTGAGAACATAAATGGTGTCATATCGACTTTAATATATACCGTATGAGGTTCATTAAAGTCGGACTTCTAATGTATTTCATTAATAGCGATATCTTTCAATTTGTCAAGAAAATGTGGTTAAATGAGAAAATAATGTAGGCTGGAACTTTTGAATTCTTTAGAAATTTATTGGTTTGTGAAAAGTGGTCTCCATGACAGATTTTTGGAGTAAGGGGTTGAAAAACGAGCACCCGCTGAAAAACACTTCTTAGTAAGTTTGCATAAAATGCATTCAAAACCAGCTTGACTGAGCAGAATGGAACGAATTTTCTAGGACGAATAGTCTGCCATCATGATCCATCTGTTTGGTGACGAATAGATGATTGAAAGTTGAAAAGAATAAAATTAGTTGTAAAATAATCAATAAGGGTTCATTTTCCAAGGTTCAATGTTCAGAGATGTTGTATTTCATATAAATAATTCATTATTTAGTTAAAAGCGACGACTTTGTAACATCAATTTGTCAAGAAAATGTGATTAAATGAGAAAATAATGTAGGCTAGAACTTTTTAATCAATTGAAAATTGATTGGTCGTTGAAAAGTGGTCTCCTTGAAAGGTGGTTGGAAGGGAGGGGTTGAAAAATGAGGGGGCTTGGTGATGTCAGCCAAAAAGGAAAGTCGTTTAAGAGGCGGAGCAATTTGATTACTTTTTGATAAAAGACTATGAATAACATGCACTGATAAATGGTTCAGGAACATATATTTAGAGTCAGTTTGATTTCTTGTTGACTTTAAAGCACCAATAGTGGTTAGTTGCACCAAATGGAATTGCAAAACTATCCAAACAAACCACTTCAACCCTGTGGAAAAGCTTGTCCTGCCCCAAATTCACCGCATTAAGTCAGAAGTTGACATGTGAGGCCACTCAAACAAACAGATCGATGCGTGTTTACACTCTTCTGGAAGTGAACCTACTAATGGCTTCCTTATAGCTGTCTGTTCACAAAAGACTATTTTAAGAGAAAGTATTTTAACATCAAAAATATTTCACACCCGTGACCTGTGTCCATTCAGAAGTGAACTCTCCCAATGTGTATTGTCTGTAGCTGTTTTGTTGCTGCATTAAGTGGGTCAGATGCGCACACGCTGCAAGTTAACCTAGATGAGACTCACAGCGAGAGTTGGTCCGAATGCGGCTGTCAATCAAAGTGAGAGATCACGTAAAGTGACACCCTTCCCATCATGCAATAATGTGTCTCAATTTAGCACCCCCACGTCTCTTTCACCCGTTCTCTCTCTCTGAACCTCTCTCCATCCTCAGACAGGTATTCGGCCCAGATCCATTCCTCGCAGTGATGGATGGATAAGGTACAAACAAAGGCGAGAACAATTCTTTTCATCTAATACTCACTCCCTCTCTCTGCAAAATCTAATTTAAACACAACACCTCTCACCTTCTCGCCTCGGCCGTCAATATTGTTTATCGATCGGCACCCACGCGCTATTTCACGCAAACAAAAAAAGCATTCCTTCCTGTCGCATGTGGGCCACCACATGCCAGGTTCTCTGGGGACGGGGAGAAAGATGGTGTATCTAACAGCTATTGATCTGTGAGGGAAAGCTAATTAGCTGAGAAAGCGCTGCTAATGGTGGAGCGTTCCACCCGCAGGGCTAGCCGGGGGTCACTCTTTATTAACCCCAGAATGGATCACTCCAACTCCAAGGACCAAGTTAAACTGTCTACAAGATATATGTACGTGAGCTGAGATGAATCATGGGAAGAGTGCGGGAGAGAAAAATGGAGGTTTGAGGGGAACTCATGTTGGGCCAAAATTGGAAAAGAGGAAGATTCTGATGACCTTTTCGAAACTGACTACCGGATTTTCTGGAAAATAAGTCTCACCAGGTCAAAATTGCATTGTTGAGAGAGAGCGAGAAAAACACATAGGTTGGAGCAGTGTCACATTTTATTATTATGCTCCGTAATACTGTAAAATGCAGGTAAATGAAATGTTAACAAACATTATAAACACTATAAACATGTATTTTTATCATATTTCACCGTCATATCATTCCAAACTGGTATAACATTCTTCTGTTGAACACAAAAGAAGATATTTAGAAAAATGTCTCATTCATTCATTTATTTATTGCCCACACAAATGAAAGTCAGTGCTGTCCAATGTTTGTTTTTTGTTTTGTTTTTTAATATCTTTTGTATTCTGCACAAGAAAGAAAGTCCGGTTTGGAATGAATTTTTAGGATGGGTTTGGGGTACCTGACCCCAATTAAAAACATTTTGTGGAGAGTTTACGCAAACCACCTTCAAAGTCAGATAGTCTGAGCAGGATGAAACAAAGGCACATCTATAAAAGTCTTTTGCAGGACAGTCACCCATCGTGATCCATCTTTTTGGTGATGGATGGACGACTGAAGGTAGAAATAAAAGTAGTTGTAAAATAATCAATACGGGTTCATTTTTTCATAGTTCAAGGTTCTGACATGACTAGATTTTCCATGTCTGCAAACTGTACATAATAAATCATTCCGTTTTCTGTAATTTACGTCCCCTCAAAGTGTATACAAGCAATATTACAGCATGTCATTCATCTAAACCAACACCCCTCTCACATTTCTGATGTACTCTGCACTCTAAACATCTTTTTTGACACATTGGCATGGGCCATTATAGGCTGTGTTGCCACAGTCTGTAATCGCAGCATTTACATTTATGTACATTCATGGATTTGGCAGACACTTTTATCTCATTTAAAGCTTCCTGTAGCTCACACTGTAGCACATGGAACTAGCAATGCCAAGGTCATGGGTTCTATTCCCATGGAAAGCAAGGGCTGTCAAAATGTGTACCTTGAATGCAATGTTAAGGGCTTTGGGTGAAAGTATATGCCAAATGTTTAAATGTAAATCCAAAGTGACTTACATTGCATTCAAGGTAAATATTTGATCAGAACAACAATTCCCTGGGAATCTAACCCATGACCTTGAATACTAGAACCTAAACATGCTTTCAACGAAAGATCATAACTGATTTCCTCTTCTTTTTTTAGTGTTCAATATGGTGGCTATAGTCTTTCCTTACTGTTAAAAGAGCTAATCATCACTTTTTTATACTTGTAGGCATCATCTGTTTGTTTACCCTTGAATGATTATTAGCAGGAATAGCCTAAAAATACTATTTTTGGCATATTTTGAGGTAAATAATCATAATTTATGATACCATTGTTGTCAGATTTTAGTCATGGAACTTTGGCAATCAGCACAAATCCAAATGTGTTAATATAAGTCGCTTTGGAGCATTTAAAAAAATGTCTCCCTACCGTTAAAGTTAGTGGGGTTGTTTTGGACAAAATTTCACAGATATTGATTTTTCGTCAAGTAGATAATAGCTGCATTTGCTATCTTCTGTCTTCTACTCAAACATTGAAGTGAACAATAAATGTTGATGATCATATTTATTTTTTCAATCCTAATCATGCACAGTTATTTAGTTTAATTTATTACTTATTACTGTTTTTTTACCCACCTTACCATTGTATTTTCCACATTTTTCAACAACCCTAGTTGACAACCCCTATCTCAGCACTAATTCAGTAATTTTGTTGGAGCTCTCAAAGCTCATTCTGTCCAACTAATCATAATCATGTTAGCATATTCATTGTTCATGTATGTATATTATAGTCCTGTTCCTAATGACTCATAGCTTTGCTCAAGCACGGTTTGGTCACATCGTGGCCTGCATGTAACTTCTCCTCGTATTATATATGTAGGCCCTCTATCATAGCTGTCAGATCCTCCATTATTCATGCCATAGTGTTAGCCTAGCGAGAGCACCGCTGATTTATACAGGCCATTCATCTCGCCTAACAACATCCTGACAATGTTTGAGCAATGTTAAGCAGATGCAAACAGCTCGCTGTGAGGTGGTGCTCGTATCTAGAAACATGTCCAGCATTGGTTGCTGTGTGTGTCAGTCAGGGTTATCACAGCAGATGTTTGATTAAGATGTGAGGAATATCGAGTCGGCCGGATCAGTAATTGGTTGAATTTCACCTGCTCTGATGCCTGGCGGTGTTGATGAAGCACTCAGATTTGATGTGGCCGATGGATCGATACATAGTTAGCTCGGCTGAATTTTGATGGCAGCTTATTGATTTGCAAACACTGGGTTTCTTTCCGTGCATCATTTTGAGATGTTAGCTTGACCGTTGAGGGGATATTCAGTCATTATTGGGAATCACTTGTATTTGAGGTTTGAGGATTGCACATCTTTTGTTGGAGGCTGTGTTAAGTGTTGCGTCTGCATTTATGTGAACATTAATATTCGAATCAATGGCAAATAAGAGTGATAAAGAAAATGAAAATTATTTTAAAAATCTAGTTTATTACACACATACCAAGATCTCTTTGTATTCATGTTGGTTTGTTATAGTTTTGAGAAGCTTTTATTCCATTTTTAAGAAAAGTTTACTTTTATTTCATGTTTAAATGTATCGTCTCTTTATTATCATTATCGTGTCATGTTGTGTAACCATGAAGTATAAAGTAATACAAATCAATATTACTACTTTATAATATATGAATTATTTTTTATATAGTATTGTTATATTTATGCCAATTTATTTGTAATTATTATATTTCGAATTATATGTTATATATAATCTGTTATATATGTTATTTTCAATCAATGTATTTATATACATAACAATAAATATACTATTAATTACTGATTTACTAATAATATGCATATGTTATAGTAATTAGTTCTTTATATTCACATTATATGTTTTATCAACAATATGTTTGTAATAAATTATTACATTTAAAATATTTTGAATTATACATTATTTTTATAATATGAATATTTAATTGTTAAAGTGTTGTGTGTGTGTGTGTGTGTGTGTGTGTGTGTGTGTGTGTGTGTGTGTGTGTGTTTTGTAAATG
>NW_015548309.1:383509-386951 GCF_001515605.1 Sinocyclocheilus anshuiensis | reverse complement strand
GTGTGTTGTGTGTGTGTGTGTGTGTGTGTGTGTGTGTGTGTGTGTGTGTGTGTGTGTGTGTGTGTGTTGTTAATAAGGTTATTAAAAGCATTTTATAGTATTTTTAAATTAATAGCTCTGGACCAAAAAAAAAAAAAGTAATTTACCCTTATGCTATTTTTGTTTGTTATTTAATTATTTATTTATTTTAGCTCTGGTGCATTTTGGTGTCTTGTTGTGGCATGTCGTGTCTTGTATTCTTTCTGAACTCTGTAAAAATCTAGTCATCTTATTTTATTTTGGACAAATAGTGTCGCTGCAGTGGAGGTGCTGTGCAGTTTTTAGTGGACATATTTCCCAGTTTTGCAGGAATACTCTTACCAGACATTCTGAATACTTTTCCTTATCAGCAACCTATTTTCCCACTCTTACTTTGTCATCCATAAACCTTTGCTTTCCTTGGATGAGGAAAGACAGGATGAGAGGCAAAAGCGTTTGTGGAAAGAAAGAAGGCCGAACAAACTGGATTGTCTTACTTTCGCAAAATATATGCATCTCTTTTCCTCAGACACTGTCTTAGCCTATTTTCTCCTATCTCCTGAAAGTGCTGATGAACTCACATGAAACCCCTGCAGCATGAGCTGAAGGACAGAAAAGGATTGGAGAGGAGAGGGGATCCGAGGAATGCCGATTTTAAGCAGTTTTCATCCATTGATATTTCAAGAGTTTTCCCCAAACTCTACAGTGTGGATTTAAATAAGTCATCTGCACTGAAACTGTGTGTTTTTGTGCTGTAACACCGTGTGTGTGTGTGTGTGTGTGTGTGTGTGTTAGTCTTCAACCAGCAGTGTTTTGCATAATGTAGCTCACATCAATGGCATCTCACTGCAAAACAATTTGCATCAAATGCTTTTGGTGCCCATTTTTCCTCAGTGACATGTTTCAAAGGGTTTATTTAACTGTGTGAGCTAGTCATAGTGTATTAGCTTGGGTCACCATTAGCAGTAGTTGACTGAAGTGGGAGGTTGACAAGTAATATTCTGATAATTAGAGTGGGCTGTATTAATGTGAAGGGAAGAACAGCATGGCCAGTGCAGTCATTCTGTCTGACTGTGCCACTATTGAGGCAATGAGATACCAAAAAATACTTTTAGTACATTCAAAATGACCTGTTCACTCATTCGGATGAGCCAATCAGAAGCCATATGACTTAATAATATTGTGTGGTGGATCTGTACAGTATGTATTTATTTATTGTTTGTTTGTTTGTTATTTTGAAGCTTGACACAGAAGACTATTCTGTCATCATTTATTCACCTTCATATGACTTAGTTTCTTCTTTGGAAAATTAAATTAAATCATTTTAAAAAGGAGAACATTAGCAGAGTGTCCAGGTTGCTCTTTTCCATATTGAAATTGAATAAATACTGTAGTTAAAAATTACAATAAAAGTTATTTCATTTTATTTTATATTGTATAATATTTTAAATTATATACAGTATAAATTACAAAAATGTATTGTAGTTATTATTGTTGTTGTTGTTAGACCACTTGAAATATAGTAAGGAATAATTTTATGGTATTTTATTTACTTATTGTTTGTAATTTTGAACCTTGACAGCCCATTCACTTTTATTGTACGGAAATCATCAGCCTGCTATCTTTTTGGCCAGTGGCTTGATTTATCTCCCATTATAAGGTACGTATTGTTGCTAAGAGTCTACAGAGTATAGTTGTCATATCTTGCACAGATTGTTTATCTTATCAGTCGTAATTAGAGGGTTCAGATTGATTTTATTATCAATAATGTCATCTCGCAAAACTTTTCACATTCATCTCTCTCGTTCACACCCGCACTGTCATTTGAAGGTCAGATTTTATTGAAAAGTGCATCTAAACTGCTCTGCGCCTCATTACTTGCCAGATGGCTTTGCAAAATTTAATAGTGAAAAAATGAAAGGAGGTATATAATTTAATGGCGGTTTCCCATCAACTTTATCTGCTAATGAAGGCCTTTCTCTGTTGCATTGTGTGGGGAATATGTGTTTTCAATAAGCCCTTTATTAAGATGAATCACTGAAAGGAGATTAAATGCGAGGATGTTCCAGCACTTTTGTTTATGACAGATAATGCAACCTAGGTATTAGAAAAAAATTTGGGTTTGTAATGGAGGTCATAGCTTTACAGCCACACCATCAGTAAAGGTGTTTGCTCTGCTAATGCTTAACATAAGCTGTATTTTCAATTGTTCAAGAAGACACTTGAAGATGATTAGAAAACACAGATTAAAGCAGTAAGCCATGAGAGACTGTGCTACAGTAAATTTGTAAAAAATCATTGTAAAATCAGAAATATGTGGTGTAATATGATAGAACCCAACAATGTTTAGTAAAAGTTAAATCAAAGTGTGTTTACCCCAATCCTCTGCCAGTAATATAATTAGCCAAACGATGTGTCCTAACTAACTAAATTATTTACATTTTAAATTTTCTCTTTAATGAGTTTTTATTACTTTTTTTTATTAAATGCATAATATATAAGAGGCAATGAGAAATGAGGAAATATATTAACTCTAGACAAATGAAAAATATATGAAAAATTGTGAACAGTTTCAAATGTAAAATGTACAAACTAAAAACAGAAGGATAATGATCTGCCATGTTTTATGAATTAAATTTTCTTATTATATTATATATTTATATTATTATAATGTTAGAATTCTCGATTTGTTTACAGTTATGATTGACAGGCAATGCAGTAAGCAAAAAGTTTCTGTTTTAATTTTTATACATTATATTAAAAAAATTATAAACTGTTTCAAATATAATAAGTACAAACTAAAACAGATGGACATTATATTTTATATTATTCTCATTTTGTTTATGATTGTTTATAGTGTTATGATTGATAAGCAATGCAATAGTTAAATATCTTGTTTTTTATATCATATCATATATCATAACATATCATATATCATATCATATTATGATTGACAGGCAATAATCAAGTATTTTATGATTTAATTATTATTTTTGTCACAGGTGTGCATATAACTCAACTCTTTTTCGAACATGACTCATCCAGTCGGTTTTCGAATCACGAGACACACACACACACACACACACACACACACACAGGGTTAACTGGGTTGAGGACATAAAACCACACACACGCCCACACACACAGCAGGACAGACAGCCACGGAGGCCAACCTCTGCGCTCCACCTGTGGTTCGCTAACAGAACAAGCTGTCGCTAACGCACACACGCACCTGCTATTGCTCTTCCACAGGTATAAAACCTGAGTCACACACACACACACCTGCTGCTTCATCCTAGCTGCAGACGCAGCCACACGTTACACAAGGGGGGATATAAGGCAGAGAAAAAGAGACGGGTGGCTATTTTCAGCTACTGTATGTCTTTTTTGTTAGTCTTTTGGTCTCTTTGTGTGTGTGTGTGTG
>NW_015548309.1:379510-383468 GCF_001515605.1 Sinocyclocheilus anshuiensis | reverse complement strand
GTGTGTGTGTGTGTGTGTGTGTGTGTGTGTGTGTGTGTGTGTGTGTGTGTGTGTGTGTGTGTGTGTGTGTCGCATAGCCTTTCTTATTTGCACCTTTCCATCTGTGCAATCACACCTCCAAAGTGTGCACCCTGCTGAGTGATGACAGAGTGAGTGAAGAGAGAGAAGAAGAGAAATGGAGGTGGAAGTAGAGAAGGATGGAGGGAAGCAGAGTGAGCGGAGGAACGGTCTGTCTGAAAACATTTATAACAGGCTTAATGAGACAACCTGTTTGTCAGAGTTGCAGAGATCCTGGAGTCCTTCAGGAGAGACTGTGATGCCTGCGCGGTGGTGTTAAACAAGCAGCTGTAGACTGAGATTTTTAGGAACAGGTCTTGCTGGAATACCTTAGACGAAAAGTGTGTGAGCAAAGTAGAGTGTGGACCGCAGGATGGTGTAAAGACCTGAGGACGTGCTTGATTAATAGCCAACTTCTGGAAACCCACTAAGGGCCCTGCGAGCACAGAGAGGGAGAGTCTGACTGCGACCATTTTTAGTGACTTTCAGGCAGCGTCTGAGATCATGGATTAATAAGCATATATAGATTGTACTCAGAAAATAAGATGGCAGATCTGAGTCTGGCACTTTAGTGCAGAAGAGTGGTGTGATTTATCTCGAAAGACGCTCGGATGAGAGGTTAGCATAACGGATGCATAATTCCACTGGGGGCCAACGCACTGTAATCGCTCAGAGCAAATTTGTGGAAATGAAAAATTACACTCGGGTTTCACTTTGGGTATGTCATTTTTCTGTAGTAGTGTGTCACAGTTAAAGGGACAGTACATCCAACAAGGACAGTTGTTGAACTGAACCTTTGTTTTATTCGAAACCTTATTGTTTTATTTAGCTAACATTTTTGAAAAGATTTGACCAAAATCAGTCTAGAGATGAAAGTAATAAATACTTTTATTAAATTAAATTGTTCAAAAGTGATAGTAAAGACTTTTATGTTACTAAAGATTTCCATTTCAAATAAATGCTGTTCTTTTGAACTTTCTATTCATCAAAGAATCCTGAAAAAAAGGTCTAAGGTTTTCTTAAATATTAACTACGATTTCTGATGGAACGTGTGACACTGAAGACAAATTCAGCTTTGTCATCACAGGAATTAGTGACATTTTAAAATGCATTAAAATAGAAATAGAATTAGAATTTTAGAAATAGAAATATTTTAAATTGCGATATTTCAAAATATATTTTACTGTATTTTTCGATCAAATATATGCAGCCTTGGGGAGTATGATACTTTTTTTCAAAAACATTTAAAAAGAAATCTTACCAATCCTAAACTTTTGAACGATAGTGTGCATTTTAACCTGTTGTTTTGCCATGAAAATAGCCATAGAAGCTGGCGTGCTGTTACATGACAAACAGAACAACCAAACACCTTCATGTTCTTCTAAATCCAACTTAATTTCTTTTGTGTGACACAAATGAAGTTATTTTGAGTGTCCAAAGTGATCTTGAGCTCGAAGAAAGCTGAATAAAACTACTATAGATTAGCCCATGAGACGTATATGCTAAATTTAGTCTTTTGAAGCCATAAAATAGCTTTGTGTGAAGAAACGGCCTAAAAATTGTTCTCAGACCAGCTATAGCTCTCAAAAGTCAGTCATGCTGGTGCTCAGTTCAAATAAGCTGCATCAGACGTGGCACAACATGTCTTGACTTGCCAACTGAATGAGATTTGAAAACACTGGCCAGGTATATTGATGATTGACTGTGCAGTGCCCCTCTTAACACTACACTCATTAATCTACATCTGTTGTCATGCTTTGATATGAAAGAGAATATATTTACGGGCAAAAAATCTTCTCTTCTGGCTGAGTCGTGCCCCCTGTTGGCCGGGAGCAGATGGTGTACGGGAGAAGGAGAGTTCTGGATGGGTTTCAGCGTCTCAGATTGCTTTTGGGATTAGAGTTTGGTTTAGGTTAGTTCAGTTTGGTTTGGACATGCTGTGCACAGGACCTCTGAGTGTCACTAAGGTTGTGCCAAGGAGCTGTTTTGTGTTTGAGCACCCCCTAGTGGTGCTTTATTGTACTCGGGCTCACACACACACAATACACTCTTAAACACACATTCCTGCAAACAGACACAAACAAAAGAGTAGTGTTTATCAAAGAAGTACGCTTCTCTGAGCATGAAACGCCACGGATCAAAGAAGATCTCAAACACGCTTCACAGTGGTAGATTGCTGTTCTCACCTCGCTCTGTAAATCAACTTGCTTAAGAAGCGAGCTGCTTTGATTTGAAGTAATGACGTGTGAAACGGCATTATTTACTTAGAAATACACGCTTCTTTTGTCTGACGAGTGCTATGTAAGGAATTCTAGGTAAATTTGCTGTTTTGCTTTTTCGTGTAAGTGTGTAACTGCAATGTAATCGCATTTATTGGCACTGAATGTGATTACAGGCTCGACGGGGAGGCTCATTGTCTGACTGTATTTAGCTCATCAAACCCAGTGCAGAGCCAATATGATCTGTCAGGTGATAATCACACAAACACTTCAAGAAAAGCTCCATTTGCACATTAACGCATTGATAAACACAGCATGTAATTTCAGTGTCGCAAATTAGAAAAAAGAGACCATTTTGTGGTGCTTTAATGGCCTTTAGCATCTGGTGTCATTAAAATCCAGATGTAAATGCACCTGAGAAACATTTTGATTGGATCATCATATTCAAAGGTGGTCTAAGATAGATTCTGACCTGATTTGTTTTTTCGTCAGTTGTAAATTTTTCTGTCAAGCTTTTATCCATCAGGAACACTATATATTTTAATACAGCATTGATATTGCTACAGCTTCAGTAGCAATAGCTCTTTTAGTCATACCAGGCACTGTGTTGCAGTTTTTATTTTTTTATTTTGCTTTTGCAATGTGCTTTAAAACTTTATTTTTCTCACTTTTCCGCTTTTCTTGTTTTTTTTGGCCGGATTGTTTTAATGTATTTAAAAATTAATACATTAAAAAATGGCATTCATAAATTCACAACTTTTTTCTGATGAGCTTTTTTTCATTAAAATGAATTTTGTTGTTTTTTAGGGGTAGAAAAAAAGAAGAAAAAGTCTCAGAATGAGAAAAAAAGTCCCATTAAAATAATTAAGTTCTTGAAAAAGAAAATCTTAATTAATTTGACAATTTTCTTTCCCAGAAAATGTTGATATTCATAAATTCATAATTCATGATATTTGTTAAAAATGCTTTTTACTTTGTAAAATATATTTAAAAACTTTTTGAAAATGATATGTATACTCACAGACACATTAACTTTTATTAAAAATAAAAGTGTTTCAAAACCACATGAAACCATTATGAAAAGTAGTTATGTGGGTTAAGCTAGATTTTCAAAAGATTTTTCCATTTTCTTTATCATGGCCACTCAGATTCATTGATCGGTCAAAAGTAGAAAAAGTGGCATCAATATTTCCACAAAAGGAAAGCGTCCATCAATATTTTTAAAATTAAGTAAATGATGGCTGATCTTCAGATAAGTATCCTTTGTAATGTAATATGTAAGTCTTGGGTAAGTAGATACACGCTGAACTCAAGGTGTAATACAATCCGACTAAAAAAATATCCAGATACTATCTGGACATGAAACATGGTGTTAAGGGGACCATTGTGTGTGTGTCTTTGTGATTTGAAAGTGATAGTGTGATGGATCAGTGTGCGAATGAGGGATTGCGTGGTTGCCAGGGGTACGGCTCTTCTAGCACCTCTCCTCACCCCTTCTCCAAAAAGAGATGGATGACATGGCCCGCAGCACCAATTTGGCAGATGACAAGTTCAAAAGCAGACGGATGAGTGAAGCAGCCCAGGTGGGCTATTTATAGCTCAGCCGCCTTTCATCCCTCTCCATCCTTGGCTCAATTTTCCCGCTCATTTTTTATTCCGTGAATTATAGCGGCTCGACCGGA
>NW_015548309.1:364521-379500 GCF_001515605.1 Sinocyclocheilus anshuiensis | reverse complement strand
CTCTTTCAGAGGTAGCAAGACTGGTTTATTCGTCACGGACGCCGTACAGACTCAGGTGTGTGTGTGAAGACCTTATGATGAAAGGCTGATCAGGTTTTTACCGTTCTTCTGCTTTCACAAACCTCTCATAACCAAGTTAACAGCCTCAGATAACTCCAGTTGTAATATTTAAGCCCAGATGTAATCTGCAAAATTCTGTCGAGTGAGTTTAAATCTATAATAAATTTGTTAAATGGCGCTGCGAATACTAGAATCTTATTTTTAGGTGAAAGCAGAAGTATATGAGGCAACAACTACTCTGTAGAAGTTCATAAATGACAGGTTTTTCGGTTTTACTGAGATTTCTATGTGCATATTCATACCCAGATTGTAATTTATGGGGGATTTGTAGGGTCTGACCCTCCTAAATAAGGTTTTAACCTCACAAAATAAACTTAAAACATACAATTTAAAGGGGAGAGTCTTACTTCAGTACTTGTTTTAAGTATGTACACAAGTATATTTATACAATTCAACAGGGCTGTCATTATTACTTTATTACAGATTATCACAAACAGATCACAAAAACTGTTTGATCTTTCAGAAAATTGACATTTAGTACCATCAAACTGTCATTGTGCGAGATAAATCTTAATGAATTGACACTTAGCCATATCCAATTAGCCGTATCCACGGTTAATATATGCTTTAAAAGTATTGTTCATTGTTAGTTCATGATACTTCATGTTACTGAAAAATGTTTGAAATCATGAAAGTGAAAGTGACGTGACATGTGGCCAAGTATGGTGACCCATACTCGGAATTAGTGCTCTGCATGTATCCCATCCAAAGTGCACACACACAGCAGTGAACACACACGCACACCGTGAACACACACCCGGAGCAGTGGGCAGCCATCTTTTGCTGCGGTGCCCGGGGAGCAGTTGTGGGTTCGGTGCCTTGCTCAAGGGCACCTCAGTCGTGGTATTGAAAGTGGGAGAGAGCGCTGTACATTCACTCCCCCCACCTACAATCCCTGCCGGTACGAGACTCGAACCCGCAACCTTTGGGTTATGAGTCCAACTCTCTAACCATTAGGCCACAACTTCCCAGAATCAGAATCACTGTATAATTCTCACATTCCTCATATCTGAAGCTGAAATTAGTTTTATACCTCATGTGTGACAGAAAAGTGTAAAATCCAATCAATGTGTGATATTTCTCTTGGAGACAATAAAATTCTGAATACCAAAATCTGCTATTAAAACTTCGGAATCCTTCATGCATCATTAGTATAAACACACACACACACACACTGACTATGGAAACTCAGAGACACTATTACTGGATTAGAGAGAAATATGGCATCTGCATCTGTCTTGCCCAAGGCCTGGTTGAGTAGTTGTCCTCTGTGCTCGGGTTTGTAGGTGGAATGAAGTGTCAAATTGGAGCTTGTCTGTGAATATATATGTGCATGCATGTCTGTGGGCATAATTTAGTGGGATTATATGGGTGTATGTTTAGCTCTGAGCTGAAAGAAAGGGCAATAAGTCTCTTGTTTGACAATTGTTGGTGTTTCCTTTCTCATGCGAGTGTTTGTGTGCACATCCCTTCATCCAGGACTAGGACTGGGTCAGATCTGTATTTATAAAAATGCTGTTTTTTTGACAGACTTTCAGTGCGTGGGTGTATAAATAACACGTCTGCTTCTGTATGTTGTGCATAAGCATGGGAGAATTTCACAAAACCTGTCAAGGACATGTCCGGGTCATGGTTCACAGTCGGAAGGGATGAGAAGCGTCCTTGCGTTGGCGGGTTTGATCTGTTCTTCTAGTATGGATCTCCTCACAGGGACCCCCGGGCTCATCGGAGCCAAAGGCAATCTACATTATTGTCTATAGTATTGGTCGACACTGTTTGCAGTAATGAGAATCATCACTTAGAATCATGAGAATAAAACATTGTGCAGATACATTGCAGTAATGAGAATTTGAGGAATATATTACAGAAAAAAAAGGAAACTGTGTCTTTTTATAGTCATAATTGCAGCATGTTTTAGCGAGTAATAGACAGTTGCATTTATATCTAATTTTAGGATTATCACAATTTCAACTTTACACATAAGTACGTGGGTGTGTTTATGTGTGTATTTGTGTGTCAGCCAGACAGACAGCTACAGATATGCTGTGGTGAGAAGGTCAGTTAGCACAGACTGAAGCAGAGGGCATCTTCACCCTCACTGCTGGAACCAGTGTCGGACACACCTGAGCAGTGCTAAGCATTCCCTTAATGTCCTGTGGACATTTTCCAAAACATTATTGCAGCATTATGCCACTTGACATCAGCGCCACACTGTGACCTCTGCTAGTGCCTCAATGATGTTATATCTATTCATGTTCTGCCATCATAACCTGCTTTCTTTCTCCCACACAGTGTTATTGCACATTGGCCTTTGCCATTTGATGAGGAGTTTTCCTTTGTGATAATGTCAGGAACAGCTCATTGATTTGGCCTTGCTCGCTTGCCGTATGCTCAAATAGTTTCCCTCGGAAATAGAGGAATGAAAGAATGAAGCCATTTCTCACATTCAGCTGCCCTCTTTGTGCCTTTCCATAGCTGCTCTGTTATGACAGTATGAAGATTAAATTATAAAGGTATGTTATATGACTGATTATAGATACAAAATCGCACATTTAGGAGGACAGCAGATGGAAAGATGGCCTCAGAGTCAAGTGTGCATGTGTGAATCATAAATCTTTTACAGAAAGTAACTGTAGCGGTCATAGAACATTAAATATGGCATGACAGTGGACATGTGTTAATGTACTCGACTGCTCATATGAGCACCTGCCACAGGTACTTAGCGTCAATAATGTTGTCTCATCTTCATGTGGACTCTGGATTCCCCAGATCGTTTTCTCGGATCATTAGTGTTGGTGCTAGCGATGGCCTTATTAGCTTGTCCAGGCCTTATTAGCTTGTCCAGACCTCATCCCGGCTATTTCTTTTGAACTTTGAGACACAAAATGTGTTCTGATGCACTAATCGAACACCTTTTGTTTACTTTGCATCCTGTTCATCCATGTTGTAGAAGTAGTGTGCATATTAGCAGTTATTAACCAACTGGTAGCTGTAAGCAAATCAAATAAGCCACTAATTTAAGCATTTCTTTTTCTATTTCATCAACATTAGCAATTAAAATAAGAAGAAGCAAATAAAGTAAATTTGAGTGGTCTTTTGCATTCTGCCCAGATTTGAGAAGGTTTTGTCTTTGAGATTTAGCTCTGCCGGTGCAAATTCCATGTGGACCATCTGTTGCATATGCACAATATTGTAGTTATACAGTGAGAAATGGTTGAAAATATACTGTTTTTTTTTCTCCCCTTTTCCTCAGTCTACTGCGAGAGGCAGGGGAGCTCCCGTGGTTCAGTCCGGTAGGTCATTAGCATCTACACATAATAGCAGCTATGTGATCATAATTATGCTGATTAGCACTTAGTCACGACGTTAGTCCTATTGGACTGAAAGCAATACGTAAACATTAAAATCTCTTCAGGAAACAACAAAATCACATAAAACAAACATCCAGAACTTCAATTATGGCTGGAAATGGTGCAGTTATTATTTCCCATAGTTAATACTGCTTTTTTAAATTTGCATAGAAAAAGAACTGAGAATGGAAGCTGCCAGTGTTCTGTGATGATGGCCCAAAGGGGCCTAGCTACGCAGGATTTGTGCATCATTGCATTCCAAAATATGTCAGTGCAATTTTTAATGCAATACAAGTGCACGTTGCTGCAAGAGACACTACAGCGTACCGATACCTTAAATGCTAACGTCGGTTTTCTCTTTCAGGCTATTGTTATGGTGTTTGAAGCTTGGTTAAACTTGATTTCTTGCCACCTAGCAAATGTTAGCAGCAACATTACCATCAGTTTTGTCTCTCAGGTCACGTACTGTCATTGTGGATTGTCATGTGGTTTTAATGCAATGTTTTTAATGCAATATAAGTGGGCATTTCTGCAACAGGAACTATAGCGAACTTTAGCATAAATGCTATCATCCATTCTCATCCAGTCTCTTTCAGGCCAACTGTCATGCTGAAGCAAATGCTTGAACTTGCCTTGCTTAATAGTTAAAGTTTGTTTAAACAATTATTTTAGCTACGTCGCAACAGTTAGCATGCTTGTTACCATTAGTTTTGTCATTATGGTCAGCTGCTTTCATTGTGCAGCAACAGCTTGAAGAAAATTGTGCCAAGCTAATTAAACTTGTGTTGTAGTTTAGCATACATTAGTGTAGACATTACCTTCACTTTCTCTTTCAGGTGAACTACTGTCATAGTGGAGCAATAGTTTAAAGGGGTCATAGGATGCCCATTTTCCACAAGTTTATATGATTCTTTAGGGTCTTAATGAAAAGTATGTAACATAGTTTGGTTAAAATTTCTCATTTGAATGCCAGGAGAACATCTTTCATTATCAGGTCAAGGACTTTGTACCTGCTTGTGCTAAGAGCTCGGGAGAAGAAAGCGTTGGTTGATGCGATAAACTCTGTGTATTTGTCTTGCCTTTAGCCATGCTCTAACTGGGGACATCTCTGATGTGAGTCTGAATGAGTGTGTCTGTCCGCAAAATGTATGTGTGTTATAGAGTCTGAGAGAGTGAAAGGAGGTAGGATGGTAAGATGGGATAAAACAGATGGTTGAGCATTCATGGGAGGGATGAGGAAAGCATAGACAGAATTATTGATGAGGGAGGAGGGGGTCTTGTGTGAAGCTTCCAACCGCCTTGGCATAAAGCATTCACAAAAGTCTTTCATGAAACCCTCAGTTGTGAGATTTCACCTACAGTGCTGCGCCTGTCCATGGGAGAGGAGAATGAGATCTCAGGAGTGCCACTCATGCATGACAAACACGACCCGTTTGTTTTGCTTCCTTCACTTAGATGATTTGCAGATCAGTGTTGGGACTTAATGATTGGAACTAAGGTTGGAGGAGCATGTTGCTTTAATCTGACCAATTACAATCACATCTGTCCACCACTAATTTTCTAAGCGATCAAACTTACAATTTTCACCTGGTGGTCGATAAAACTTCAACAACTAGGTGATAAGAGCAATCCTCTCTGG
Organism: Sinocyclocheilus anshuiensis; assembly: GCF_001515605.1. Classification (NCBI taxonomy): domain Eukaryota; kingdom Metazoa; phylum Chordata; class Actinopteri; order Cypriniformes; family Cyprinidae; genus Sinocyclocheilus; species Sinocyclocheilus anshuiensis. Next base: position 374,391 of record NW_015548309.1, on the reverse strand, counting down.
ACAGGGCTGTAGCTGGGGTTTGCCGGGCCCCGGTGCAGGTTGTACCCGTGGGCTCTGTTTGAAATTGAGTAAATAGCACAAATAAATATATTGAACAAAGATACAAATTAAACAATGTTTTTTCAAGTTTGTAGGTGTTCAGGTACAGAAATGGAATAATTAAATGTAAAATAGCATTGCATAGTCTTCCCTGTATAAATTAAATGGATTAATTCTTGTTAAAACTATAAGTAATTCAGTCAAGAGCAGTGAGTAATTTTCTTTCTTTTATAGAAAGAAATAAGTTATTTCGTGTCTTGTGCTTGAATGCTTTAAAATCTCTTGAAGTTTTTGTAGCATTTTCCTTTAAATGTTAATGAGCTATGCTGACCTCTCTTCCAAGCTGCTCTCAGAGAGACTGTTTACTTTAGCCGCGTTCATCTTGAAACTTGCTAATTAGCACATTATTAGGAAAGGCGATTTCTTTTATAGAAAGAAATAAGTTATTTCGTGTCTTGTGCTTGAATGCTTTAAAATCTCTTGAATGTTTAAATTGGTAAGGCTTAAAAACGTGCAAATGATAAGCTTTCGTGATAATGCCCAGTAGTCTAGATTAAGTGGGTGTTTACACATCACTGTTGTGGCTTCTTGTGCTTGAATGCTTTAAAATCTCTTGAATGTTTAAATTGGTAAGGCTTAAAAACATGTGCAAATGATAAGCTTTCGTGATAATGCCCAGTAGTCTAGATTAAGTGGGTGTTTACACATCACTGTTGTGGCAGTTCATTTACACGACAATGGCGTTTTGGGGGCCTGAAAATGCAAACCTTTGAAAAGTTTGTTTCAAATTGCAAGTTTCAGTTTGTGTCAGTGTGTGAATTGTGATTGTGATTTTTAGTGCTAAATACAGTACAAACACTACAGGACAATAAAACATGGAGAGTGATTGTTTTTTTATCATATGTGACTGTGAATAAGAGTTAGAGCCCATGCAAGTTTAGTTAAATCAAAACACTCGTCATTAACTCATTCTCTCAATATTCTAATGAGCGCCACATTCAACTTGATAAGCATATTTCATCTCCAATCAGTCCAGAGCTTCATGAAGCAAGAGCTATTAAGTCAATGAGCTCTGTATTTTTTAATCTCACTGTCTCTTTCCATCCATCCTTCCTTCTCCTCTCATTTCACATAACGCTAGAGACGAAGAGTATAGATATAGACTCATAAAGAAAGTGTGGAAGAAAAAAAATAGAGGGCTTTACTGCTTTCATTGGAAACAATGGCGGACTGATGACAGCTCACTCAGGGCGGGTCTAAGGTAAGACACCAGTCCAGTCTGTGCTGAAACGCAGTGTCAATCAAACTACCGTGGGAGGGGCCTGTCTGGGTGAGGTCACACAGACAGGCATCTGAGATTGGCTCGATTTGAGAAAGGGGCGACAATGGCGTTTTGGGGGCCTGAAAATGCAAACCTTTGAAAAGTTTGTTTCAAATTGCAAGTTTCAGTTTGTGTCAGTGTGTGAATTGTGATTGTGATTTTTAGTGCTAAATACAGTACAAACACTACAGGACAATAAAACATGGAGAGTGATTGTTTTTTTATCATATGTGACTGTGAATAAGAGTTAGAGCCCATGCAAGTTTAGTTAAATCAAAACACTCGTCATTAACTCATTCTCTCAATATTCTAATGAGCGCCACATTCAACTTGATAAGCATATTTCATCTCCAATCAGTCCAGAGCTTCATGAAGCAAGAGCTATTAAGTCAATGAGCTCTGTATTTTTTAATCTCACTGTCTCTTTCCATCCATCCTTCCTTCTCCTCTCATTTCACATAACGCTAGAGACGAAGAGTATAGATATAGACTCATAAAGAAAGTGTGGAAGAAAAAAAATAGAGGGCTTTACTGCTTTCATTGTCATATTATGAGTCTTTCTTTCATTCTCTCTGTCTCTCTGACTGGATTTCGTCCACCCCCTGTAATATGTAAGACTGTGTTTGGGTGTGCATGCTTTTACAGCTGTTTACTTACAGACAGTGGGTGTCATTTGATGACCCCTTTTCCTTTGCCGGCTGATTGGATCGTAATTGCACTGTGTCCTTCAAGGTGCTCTCAAAGTTTCTTGCAGAAGCAGTGTGAGTTTAATTAGCTATAGTTTGAGGACAAAACTGTCCTCAGAAGAGGACAGATGCATAAGAGGAGAGATGGATGCATATGTGTGAAACACTGGGTGGATTTTTATCATTATAGGGTGGTTGTGTACACACACTGCCAACACACATTTAAGTTCAGACAACTTCTAAAAGTGCATGTAGCATCCTATGACCCCTTTAGAAAAAATCTTCTCAAGCTAATTATTTAAAGTTAGTTCAAAGTTGTGCTGTAGCTAGTTAGCTGAATAACACCCTTTTGAATAACACTTTTTTTACTGAGGTTTGTTGCCACCATAGCTAACACACAAGCGAACATTAAGTATGTTAATGCTTGATATGCATCAGCGTTTGCATACTCGCATAAAGTCTACTTATGTCCTAAAAAAAATAAGCAGCCTGCTAGAATTTTGAGCAGAGAAGATTTCACTGTTGTTTAGCATCTTAGCATACATTAGCATCTCGACCTCTCTTCTCCTCTATCGATCATTTACTCTGAGCGAGTCGCAGTAGGGGAATGAGATTGCTCTAAATGATTGGGTGATGAGTGTATCATGTTTGCCCATGATTGCTCCATTCACCCTCCTCTATTTAAATTTCAGCGCATCCAACCTATTCACATTCCTCGTTTTCACCATCAGAGATGGCCTCGCTCTGTTCCTCCTCCATATCTCATCGCATTTCACACGCTGTTCCCTGAGCCGTGACACAAACGGCATCACCAGTCACAATTGCACTGTGTCCTTCAAGGTGCTCTCAAAGTTTCTTGCAGAAGCAGTGTGAGTTTAATTAGCTATAGTTTGAGGACAAAACTGTCCTCAGAAGAGGACAGATGCATAAGAGGAGAGATGGATGCATATGTGTGTGCTTGTGATTGCCATATATATTGGGCTGCAGTAAAGGTGCTTGTGATGATCTAAACTGCAATAATTTGCTCAGTTTTCTGTGTGTGTAAGGATTGCCAGTGCAGGTCGACTGGGTTAATAGGGATGCTGTCATACGTAACAGTACTGGACAGTGAGCAGCAAAGAAATGACAAACGCAGAGAGCAAATTAGAGTCCTTTGAATGCCAGGAGAACATCTTTCATTATCAGGTCAAGGACTTTGTACCTGCTTGTGCTAAGAGCTCGGGAGAAGAAAGCGTTGGTTGATGCGATAAACTCTGTGTATTTGTCTTGCCTTTAGCCATGCTCTAACTGGGGACATCTCTGATGTGAGTCTGAATGAGTGTGTCTGTCCGCAAAATGTATGTGTGTTATAGAGTCTGAGAGAGTGAAAGGAGGTAGGATGGTAAGATGGGATAAAACAGATGGTTGAGCATTCATGGGAGGGATGAGGAAAGCATAGACAGAATTATTGATGAGGGAGGAGGGGGTCTTGTGTGAAGCTTCCAACCGCCTTGGCATAAAGCATTCACAAAAGTCTTTCATGAAACCCTCAGTTGTGAGCTAGCTTGCTTCACACACACACACACACACACACACCTGACAGTGCAAGGTCAATGTCTTTTATTGCGTACAGGCTGGCCGTGGAGCAATGTGACGCTCCAGCGAGAGCACACACACACTTTGCAAATAACCGCTTAGTGTGCGGATTTGGATTAGTAGCTAGTGGCCAACATATTCATCATGTACACAAATCTAATTATGAGAGTAATTGCCTACAAGGGATTTTATTGGTCTCTTATAATGAGTCTATTGTCTGTCGGTGCAGGGAATCACAAAGCTCTCAATTGATCAGTCATGAAAACCGCTATAGCTCATGTAACCATTAATATGGATATTTTTCAGGGCTCTGAATGACTGGGTCAGTGCCGTCCATAGTGTCGACCACGGTACAAAGCAGAAACGAGAGCCTCTTAACTTTTTGTATGTCTTGTCTTTCTCCCTTTCTCTCTCACTGGCATATTTAATTACAGGCGTTTAACTGGAGAAGTCGACTCGGTGCCGTCTGTAATTATGGCTCAGTCTTTTGAGGCTTTTGTCGCGTCGGGCCCCTTGAGCTCATTCTCATCGCAATAATTCAATTAGATCCTTCACTTAGAGCACGGAAGCCTCTCAGCATCGTCATGGCACACTATACTCCGCTTTCAGAAATGCACAACTCTAATTTATTTATTTTTTAATTCTTTTAAATCATTGCATATGTCCTTTGAGAAGAGATGTGTGCAGGTGGAAATAAATGTGCAGCTCAATTGTGTTAAAAACGCTGCACATATACATATCCATGATGTCAATTCTGTATATGCTTTTTCATCTTAAAGTGACAGGGATATTTTAAAGAATGTTTGTCAATGAGGTCCAGAACAACCCTGTTGGACCCCATTGACTTTTATTGTATAGACAAAACAGTCATGGTTTGTGATGGATAAACAAGTCAGGCGGTTAATCTTATAGAGAACTTATTCTCTCTCTCTCTCTCTCTCTATATATATATATATATATATATATATATATATATGCACACATATGTCAGTTGCAATTTCTCTCACAATTTTGACATTATTTCTCCTAATTGTGGCATTCTTGTGTTTGAGACGTTCTAATTATCGTGAAGTTATATCACATAAATGCAACTATTTTTGGTAACTGCAACATTTCTTAGAATCTCACTATTTTTACTTTCTCTTACAGTATTCATAAATGCAACATTATTCTAGTAATAGCAACTTTTTATGTCAGAAATTCAAATTTGTATCTCACGATATGACTTTATAACTCATCATTTCTAATTAAATGCAACCAACAGTCATACAGGTTTGCAATGACATGAGGATGAGTGAATGATGACTGTTTTTGGGTGAACTATGCCTTTAAGATATTTTCACTGTTGTTTGTACACAAATATAAAATGTCAGCTACTTAAAACAAAGCACAGTGTATTCCAGATGAGAATGTGAATATGTATGCATGCTTGCTGGGTGACTCTGAACTGTTTTAAATTCAGGTAAGGTGTAGCTAATGTAGTCACAATGCTTTTTGAGGGCAAATAGTCAGACCTGATTCTTCAACACTTGAAAGATGGAAGTCTTGGCTTATGGTGATGCCCTGAAACATTTTATATCAATTCAGGTGTTAAAATTCCAGTCATAGTAAAACCATTGTGATGAAAAATCTGTGATTACAGCAAAAATACTGTGGAGGTGTTTTGACATTTAGGCCTACCATGGTACCAAATGATTCCAATATTTGTATGCATTTACATGCTACTTGCTTGCGCTATTCATCATTTGTTAGTCACTTCAGATAAAAGCATCCTATAAATGAATATATGTCCTTTAAAGAATAAAGTAGTTTGATACATGTCCAAAAACATGGTAATATCATGGTATAAGTGCAACTAGTAAACATCACCATCAAAATGTTAAAGTGGTGTCATTGTAATGACATGCTTTTGGACTGATGAGATAAGCCAGGATGGTGTTATCTTCATTCTGTTGACTGATGACAGATCGTCTCCTGAATGCCAGTGACGGAGTTGGTTTGTCACGCGTTGGCCTGCTTTAAAAAGATGAAGAGGAGGTGGTACAACAGAAGGGGGGAGTGTGTGTTTGTTGGAACAAGAATGAAATCGTGCCAGTACGGTGTGTTCCCAAGACAGCATGTTCACATGAATGCCATTTTAGGATGACATTGTGTGGAATATAAGTGCTTTGGATCATTGTAATGGTTATTATTTTAATGTAATCATATATTCAGAGTTGGGAAAGTAGGTCAGAGAACTTCATCTCGTAGTATGAAACTCAGCCCACACATACATGCAACTCTTCCCACCACGTGCGAGCAGTAATTTTTTAACATCAAGTTAAAAGTTTGAGGATGTTAAGGCTTTATGAGGAAAAAAGCCTGGGGTCAAACACAGAAAAAAAAAGAGCTTTTCATAGAATTGGAGAGTGAATGTTTGCCCCATGCTATATGATTCTCTAGTGCCCCCTAGTGCTGCCATCTGGTATCATGCTGAGCTGGTGAAATTGAAGAAGTGTGTTGCTGACAGAAGCAATAATTAAAACCTGCTTGTTTTATTTCTGCAATTTCGGGGTCAATGACATGGCATTTGTTTTTGCCTGGAACTATTTTACAATTCAAAACTCCATTATAAAGCACCTGAATACACATATTCTATGATGAACATTTTTTTTTTTTTTTATAAAATTAAATAGGTTTTTTTTTTAATGGGATTTGAAATAAGGCTGAAAAGGCCTTGAAGAAAAGTCTTGAAGAAAAAACTTTTATAATTGTTTATAATCTCTGGTATAATCTTTCAATAAATTATTTAAAAAAAAATATGCAGGGAAGAAAATACAGTATATTTGGAAAAACTGAAATTAAAATCAAATTAAAATCAGTGTCTTATACATATATGCAGGAACTCATTTTGTTGTCATCTGACAATCAAGCAATCAATAAAACTGAAAATATCACTGATTTAACCCATGTACACCATCACTGGCAGTGTATTTTTTTTTTAAGCCCCCCCCCCCCCCAAAAAAAAGTTGTATAGACTTCTGGTTTTCATTGTTTGATTTGTCACTGAACTGTTGCCACTGACCCATATCTATGTTCTTTTTTATGTGTTACAGATATGGAGACATGGTTCCTAAGACCATCATGGGAAAGATCTTTGGCTCTGTTTGTTCTTTGAGTGGCGTGTTGGTGATCGCTCTTCCCGTTCCCGTCATTGTGTCCAATTTCAGTCGGATCTACCATCAGAGTCAGCGCGCAGAGAAGCGTCGTGCCCAAAAGGTACCCTAGACGGGCCTCCCACGACCCCAGCGTGGGTCCACGGCCTCTGATCTCACAGAGTTATACGGAGCTGGGCTCAAATGTAGATGTTCTCTTCAAATACAAGCTGGTCTGGCTGTGGCTAAGAGATTAGACCCTGGCAGAACCATGTACACACAAACACAGAAAAAAGACAGTAGATGTTCTCTTCAAATACAAGCTGGTCTGGCTGTGGCTAAGATATTAGACCCTGGCAGAACCATGTACACACAAACACAGAAAAAAGACGCTGGGATAGTGTTTAATACAACTTGGCACAATGTGCTTGTGACCCAGATGTCTGCACGCTGAGTGGTGTGTGTGTCTCTGTGGTATGTTAACTGAAGGTCTCTGTGGAACCATCATTTCTAGTGCATGCCCAGATCACATCCCGTACTTCAGCACAGCAGACAAAAACACAAACACAGAGAAACAAGACACACAGGCAGAGAAACTTTGACAACGGCAGATATAAAAAAAGATGTCCGAAAAGAGCAAAAACGAAAACAGCCACATGCACACTGCAAAATTTTGGGTGTATTTAAAGGAATAGTTCACTCAAAAATGAAAATTAGCTGAAAATTTACTCACTATCAGGCCCATCCAAGATGTAGATGAATTTGTTCCTTCATCGGAACAGATTTGGAGAAATTCAGCATTACATCACTTGTTCACCAATGGATCCTCTGCAGTGAATGGGTGCCATCAAAATGAGAGTCCAAACAGCTGATAAAAACATCACAATAATCCACAAGTAATCCACGTGGCTCCAGTCCATCAATTAATATCTTGTGAAGTGAAAAGTGTTTGTAAGAAACAAATCCATCATTAAGGCATTTTTACTTCAAACCGTTGCTTCTGGCCAAAATACCAATCCATAATCCATAACACTTTGTACCTTAAAAAAGTCCATCTGCTGCCCATCAAAATCCACTGATATATTTGTTTAAACTCATTTTGGACAGTAAACGGGTCTTGATCTGTGCATATTTCTCTCCTGGCTTATTGAGTGAACTATTCCTTTAAAAGCCCAAGTATATGTCCTCATTTTTTTTTATGCCAGGGACCAGTGAACAAAATAAGTTTCATTGGGTTTGCTCTTATCATGACTTTGATGTTTGAATATGCAGCAAGTGGTATGCCACTCCGCTCCAATCAGTAATGATGGAATTTGCATATCCTGATGCTTAGCTTCAGGATTATTTAAAAGAAACGATTCAATTAACTCTGAAACCTCAATTAATCTGATTACTTTCGCAATTAAATTTAAATGTAAGTTTTACAGCCCATCTGCACAGTGACTGCCATAATCAATGAAGCTGTCCACACGCACACACTACATTTATAGTCGATGCATTAGCCTGCGGTTTAGACATCTGAATTTATTATGGCAGGAGTGTTGTCATTACATCTGTCATGAGCATTCCTGTCATAAATCATCATTTCATGTCCGGATGGAAAATGGTGATTGACATAGTTGTTTAAACCTTTTCTTGAGAGCGAAGGTTAGCAACATCTGTCAGTGTTTACTAAACCACACTCAACTGTTTATGCTCTTAAGTCGTTTAAACCAGTTTTGTACATACTATGCAATTATTTGGTCATCATCAAACTTAAATGATGGAACTCTGTGTACAGAATGAGATTAAGCACTAATAAGAGGAGTCACGACTGTATTTAGCTGCAGTGTGTACGTGGCCAATGAGACCAGGCACAGGAAGAACAGATGCTGTGTTCTGTAGCCGGTTCTCCTTTGGGGGTGATCGGAATATACAGACGTAGTGACATCACATCATATCTCATTAGATGAGTGTCTTCTCTTAATTTAGCTGTTCGACTCCAGCTACCCCATGGGAGACACAAACAGTTCAGATATCCCACTCCCCCTCTTCACGCGCGCACACACACACACACACACACACACACACACACATGCAGATAAACAGTACAAGCAGTCCACCCAAGAACAACAGTCTGTTTTTTAAGTTAACTAGGGACTGAGAACGAGAGTAGGAGAGGGAGAAGTGAGAAAGGACATTAGGATTGTAACAATACCCAAATTTAAGTTGTCGATACTAGTACCACTGAAATTTTACGATACAATTTATCTGGAGATATAAAGAGAACAGCCAATGATGTTTTATGTTTGTTTGTTTGTTTTTTGAAGAAGCCTCTTTTTCTCACCAAGGCTGCATTTATTTGGTCAAAAATACAGTAAAAACAGTAATATTGTGAAATATTATTACAATTGAAAATAACTGTTTTCGATTTTTGTACATTTTCAAATTTAATTTATTCCAAATCTGTATTTTCATTATCCATTACTCCAGTGTTCAGTGTCACACGATCCTTCATAAATCATTCTGATATGCTGATTTGGTGCTCAAGAAACATTTCTTATTATCAGTTTTGAAAACTTAATATTTTTGTGGAAACCATGATCATTTTTTTCAGGATTCTTTGATAAATAGAAAGTTCAAAAGAATAAGCTCTTATTGGAAATAGAAATCTTTTGTGACATTATACATTTATTTTCTGTTACTTTTGGTCAGTTTAATGCATCCTTGCTGAATAAAAACTATTTCATTAGTGTTTTGTATTCTTTTGTTTTTATATTATTATTTTTATTTTTTATATTTTATATTTTAGATATGGTGTCAAAATATCAACTTTTTGCAATATAAACCCACCCACATTATAGATTTTTTTCAATTTTAGTATCAAAGTACTTTTGACGTCTCTAAAGGGAACAAATGACACATTACCATTCTTCATGTTGGACATGAGCATGCAACCTCCAGTCAACCAACGATCACATTCACACACACACATTGACCACGAGACATGAGCATGCAGACCTCCGGTCACACCACGATTACACACACACATTGACCACAGGAAGAGGAAGTATTAGGCTAAACACCCGTGTTTGTCCACCTGAACAGAAAACCAGGCTTGCTAGAATTCGTGCGA
>NW_015548309.1:355008-364511 GCF_001515605.1 Sinocyclocheilus anshuiensis | reverse complement strand
GAATTCGTGCGACGAAGAGCGGTGGCGCTAATACTTATTTGCAGTACAAACGCAATGGGATGCTGGCAGACGCAGAGGAGGAGGTAACCGTGGAAACCAAGTCGCTGGGGTCTCTCTTAATGGAACGTGACATGATGGGCTGGTGCATGTGGACCCCTCTTCCCCCCCTGCCTCTCCGCCAGGGGGCCGAGGTCCAGACGCTTCTGTGGTGTTCCTCTAGCTCTCTCCCTCTGTCTTTCGCTCTTTCTCACGCCTAGACCGGGTGCGCCGGCACCTCTTCCTGGTGGCTGGTCATGAGACAATAATCGTGTGACATCTTGTCCAATGGCAGTGCGGTGCATGCGGCTTGGCCTTGCGGGGGCCACGGCCATCCGCTCCAGTAACAACGGGGCCCCCCTATTTTTTACTGCAACCCTTTTCTCCATCTCTCAACTACTTTGCTTTTGGGTTTTATCTCTTTATAACCTATTGTATCTTGTCTACTTGTTGTTTTAACTGCTTTTTCCAACAACTACTACTCTTGTGCTCCATGCATTTTTTAACATGCATTTTTGAGTGATTTTCTCACTGCAGTCCGGACTGGTCTGTGCTCACTCTCTATCTCTCTGTCTTCATGACATCATCAGACCACATCACATGGAGGAATGAAACTGTCTGAGCTGCATGTCATTGATTGGCCAACATCTGAATGGGAGGCGGGATTTAATGTGAGGCAGAGACCACGGGGCGTGTTGATCAAGTGCCTGTTGACCATACGCAGGCTCTCGATAAACAGTGCCTTAGTTCGGGGGTGTTCCATACTGCTCCTGGGGGGCCACTATCATGTAAAATTTAGCTCCAATCCGACACACCTGAACCAACTAATTAAGGGCTGCATCCGAAATCGCATACTTCCCTACTATAGAGTAGGCGAAAACAGAATGTAAAAAGAGTTCGAATTCCGAAATATTCATAAAACAGTAGGCAAAAAGTTCTGGGTTGGGGGTGGTGCTTGTTCAATAGAACCAGCCAAGGTCTTCAAGATTACTAGAAACTTCCAGGCAAATGTGTTGGGGCTAAAATTTGCAGGACACTGGCATTTCAGAAGCAGGATTGTGCACCCTTGCCCTAGTCGTCTGGTCACTGCGTCATGCTGATTCATAAAGGCTCTAGTGAATTTGGATACGGTGGCCATCATGGTTCAAATACAGAAGACGCTTAACTTTTCCACATACTTTTCCAATAATTCACAAGTTCACACTTATAATAAATAGAGTAAAGGTTATGCGTATTTGGCGTGCTGTCCAAGGGGAGGGCTCCGAGCTCGGAATTTGGCCCAAACCCAGAGTACTCCCCCCATCCCAGGTCGGGATAGGAATAGTTAGAAGTGAGGAGATGGGGTGGTGGAGGGATGCTAGAAAACTGTCAATGAACAGAGGTAAGTCTGTTGTGTATATTTACCACTTATCTTGTTAATTAGGTTAATTATCGAACATGCTCCTCCCGAACTTTGTTAATAAAACATCATTTAGTATATCCTGGATACAAATTCAGTAGATATTGACAGACACAGAATACTCTTGTTCCTGTTATCCACTGTTTTTGAACCAAGAGCCATCCGTCAAGGTTGTGATGTTGAGAGAACAGGACGTGGCAGTAACCTAGAGCCTGCTGTTGTCACAATGAACTAGCCAAACATTCTTCAACAGTGTCTCAATGTTGCTGGATCATTGTGAGAATTCGGGCCTTGCTGTCTTGTCTTTTCTTTCAGTTTCTTTCTGTGCTGATAGGTTGATAAGCAGTGTTTTCTGTTTCTCCAATAAGGCATCAAAAGAGGCTGGCCAAGCTTTGGTATGTAAGGCCAACCCCACTTTTGATACCCATCATCACCATCTTCTGCACTGCTTGGAGAAAACCACGGTAAGAACCTCAGGAGAAAACTTCACACATAAATGGAAGCTGTTCTCAATAATTTAGCTTTTGCATTGTTTGATCTTATTATATACAGGTGTTTTCTTCAGTACCTTCAATAGCTACCTTCAGTAGGTTTAGTAGCTACTGGTCAGGTGTCCATATTGACTGTATTTAAATTGATAGTTCTCACAAAAATGAAAATTGTGTCAGAATATGATGCAAAAGCACCATAAAAGTATTAAATGTTTTTTTTTTTCACGTATACAAGTGCAATGTTCCAGGTTTTTCTTAAACAAAAAGGCCACGTTTTCTAAAAATAGCTTTGTTTGAGGAACAGCCTGAGTCTTTATTAGCTGCAAAACCTGGTAAGATGTGATCGCTTATGACATGATAACAATAAATGGCTTTTTTTGCGTGCCATATTTGAATTAAACTCCATTTGAGAACTCTGGCAGAGGTAAAAATAAGGGTGAAAGTGGACCAACCTTAATTTTTTATTTTTTTGTCTGTACATTAACCAGTGCCAGACGACTTCTGCACCTCAGTGCTTGTGGGTTTGCCACAAATATGTGCAGTTTTTCTCTCAAGAGAAATCATTAGTCAGACTCTTGCATGAAAATGACAGGCACTGTTGTCCCCTGCCAGCTAGACTCATGACAGTCTAGAGAACAGACTGTGACCCGCTCTGGCTTTCCTAGGGCACTAGACTCGAGACATTTGAAAGAAAAATTCCAGTCCTGCTGGATGCAGGGCTGTTTGAGGAACAGCCAAAGCTACAGTGAATCTGGATTTAAGGACTCCTCAGATGATACTCTATATACACATATTATATTATTAATTACATTGTTCTAATATACAGGTGCATCTCAATAAATTAGAATGTCATGGAAAAGTTCATTTATTTCAGTAATTCAACTCAAATTGTGAAACTCGTGTATTAAATCAATTCAATGCACACAGACTGAAGTAGCTTAAGTCTTTGGTTCTTTTAATTGTGATGATTTTGGCTCACATTTAACAAAAACCCACCAATTAAACTACTTCAGTCTGTGTGCATTGAATTTATTTAATACACGAGTTTCACAATTTGAGTTGAATTACTAAAATAAATGAACTTTTCCACGACATTCTAATTTATTGAGATGCACCTGTAGATTCATTATATTATGTTTAATTAAAACCGCATCAACGTCTCATGTTTATGCATTTTGAAACTTTACAACTGTGTATTATTTTTTAAATATAATAATCAGTAACCACATTAATATAATAATCAAATGCAGAAATCAGTCCTTAAAGTGATACATAATTCCCATCTCTTTCTCTCTCTCAGAATCATGAGTTTGTGGATGAGCAAACTTACGAGACAAACTGTATGGAGGTTTCCCTAACAAAGCCGTCCATGTCCCGTTCCTCCTCGCTGTCCTCCTCTCCACACGGCCTGTCCTCCTGCTGCACGCGCAGAAACAAGCGCAAAAGCTTCAATGTCCCCAATTACAACATGGCCGGTGGCCGCAGGAACAGCATACAGGAGCTCAGCACCATCCACATCAGAGAGAGACCAATGAGCAACAGGTGCTTTCACAACACTCATGCACACTTACACAGACATAAGGAGAAGGAATATGCTGATACTGGTTGTGGTCTGAATATATATAAGTCAGAGATGTGTCTTATTTAGAAGTGTTAATAATACTGACTATGGTGAGTTTCTCCAGAAAGGGTTTGGAGAAGGGGTTTATGTAGTGCTTATAATCGAGAATGTATTTGTAGAATTAAGTGTATAGTAGTATGCAATATGTCAGTGGTTCTCAATTCCAGTCCTCACGACCCACCGCACTGCATTTACAGAGGTGTATTATGTCAAACTTCTCTAGCAAGTTTCATCTGTGTGTGAAGACGCTGCAGGTTGTGGCATAGCGCAAATCCGTGAATGAATGTTCCAAAGCGAAGTAAACTTCAACGGATTTCTTGTGCTCAGGGAGTAGAGAGCTGTGTAGGGACCCCGTCAATCGGAAAACACAGTTCATGCATGGAGCTCTCTTCTTACGAGCTGATGATCTAAATCAGGTGTGTTAAATAAGAGAGACATGCAAAATATGCAGAGCGGTGGGTCGCCAGGACTGGAATTGAGAACCACTGCAATATGTTTTTTTTAAATCAGCTCCTGCCCAGAGCTCTCCGTCTCTGTGAGCTCCATCAGCTCCAACTCTAGGCCCATACATCATGTGACTCATGCTGGGGTCCAATAAGCGTTCACTCAACCCATAGAGGAAAACAGTGAACATTGTGTTTGTTACAGCTTCTATAATTTTTCAGTATTGTGAGTCTTTGAATCTGTTGTCTTCAGTTTGATGGGATCGGCAGATATTTGGGACGAATAAGGAGTGTGCCAGCAGGGGCGGGATTTTACAAGCTTTTACACAGCTGTACACACTTTTGATACTACAAAGTAAAGCTGGGCTCTACTAGGGTGTGCTGTCGGATGCTTTTGCGTGCGTGTGTGATCGAGACCGATCTCTTGCATGTTTCGCATTAGTCTTTGTCTTTTTTTCAATTTGGCATGAGCAATAAGGATTGGCTCTTTCTGTCAGAATGTGTGCTTTTTACTTTTGTCTAGTTATATAGTATTGATCTTTCCAACCCAACGAGTGTGTAAAAACAGCTGTTTTGAGAGATTAACCTGATGATACAGGTGATAAACAAAGAAAATCTCGTCTCACACTCTCTCTGTCCCACCCATGTTGTGTTCAGTCCTTGCCTGGCCTGATGAGATGTTTGTTATCCTTCTTCTTTCTTTTTTTTTCTTTTTTTTTGTGGCAAAAACTAAACAGAAAAGGAAACTCCGTTTGTGTTTCAATATATTTGACTTTCTCAAACTGACAGTGGAGGATTGTGGACTTGAGCTCTAATACTAGCCATTCCGTTTTATACTCCAAAGTTTGTGAGTTAACTATGAAAAGAAAAATAACGTGCTTATTTATTATCTTCGTTAAAATGATTGTGCATGTTGTCGTACATATAATGAAACGGGCCAACCAGAGCATAGAGCCCGTCCAGGAATTTTTTTCTTCCTTCCCTTTAAAGATGTACTTTTATCAGCAAACATTCTTATATCTGTCTATTATTTCTGGATAATGGTATCAAGTTGTGTGTGATGACACATTGAGAATCATCCAATCAGATTGTTTTGGAGTACTGTTTTGGAGATTATTATATCATTGTGATCAGCCGAACATGCTTAGGGTTGAACTTAAAAACGTGAATCTCACATTCAGGTTTGTTTCACTTCAAAATCAAAAGAGAATAAATGACATTTTAATTAAAATTGTTTTAAAAAATACAATTTAAAAAAGATTTGAATGATAATTAAGCACACTCCACTCCACGCAAAGTCTCATTACCATATGTTTTAGTTCTTTGTATTTCTCATTCTCAATTTTCATTACTGCAATACAGTATTTTTTCAAAGCAAATGTATAATGCTTCATAATGATTGTAAAAATACTTCAGAAATGTAAATTATGCCATTACAGTAATGAAAATTGTATTTTGGCATTACAGAAATGACAGTTTTGGAGGTGTTGTGCTTAATTGTCCTGAAAATAATGCACAGAATCTGTTTAGACTATGTAAGCAAAATATAGTTTATTTTGATTTTGGGCAGAAATATGTCTGTGAGATTCATTAAAAATGTATTATTATTAATTAAAAAGTGTTAAAAAATGTCTGCACCTGAAAGATGAATTATCTCTTCTCTGCCATTTAATGTCTGGAATTGGCAAGAAAATAGTCTATAATGTTGATATTTTTTATACCAATGTCAGTGCAATTTTTGGTGAGGAGCTCTTAATGCGCCTTGCTCAATACACACACACACACACACACACCACTGCCCTACTGCACAATGCCTGCACCCATTCTTGCTTTACCATGTGACTTATGCAACAAGATTCTTTTTGTAAAGATATGCTTTGTATTAAAAAGGTTACCGGGGGAATAGAATCTCACAAATGCATATTTTTAAAACTCAAATGGTGTTGATTATATATTATAAGTGAATTTCAGTTGTAAAATACAAAAAAAAAAAAAGAAAAGATGAAAACTATGAGAGATTGTTGCTAGTGCACCTGTGCTGTAAATTTGTTCTTCGGTGTAGTGAAATTTATTACAGTTTCTACTTTTCTCCTAATTTCAGTAGACAGAAAATTTAATGTCTCACATTTTACTTTCTAAATCAACGACCGGAAAGGCTGGACCATCTGTTTAGGTTTGGAGATTTTTATTTTCCCCCCGTTTGGAGGACAGGATTGATTGAGTGCATGTGCTCACAGACTCACAGAGAACGTGTGCGTTTCTTTTTCTGTTTTGTTTTTGTTTTCTTTTTTCAGGATCCACAAGGGACTTTTAAAACAGACTTCCTGTTTGTTATATAATGTACATTTAAATGACTACCAGGTGACGATGGTCCTTTGGAATTTGTTACAGCTTGTGTTATGGACATTACAATACATGAATTATTGAAAAACGATAAAAAAAAATGCAAACCAGTTGTTTAGTCCGGTGCAGTGTCTATGAATAAATAGAATCAATTCATTGTCCTATTAAAATACAGATAAAAAAAAGACAATGGTGTTGTGATCATTTTATTAATCTTGGTTAATTATTGAAACGTGTTTTCACGTTAAAATAAATACAAAATTAGGAAATTATGATTTTATATCTCAAAATTACAACTTTATAAAGCTGCAAGAAATAGTCACAATTGCAAGAGTAAAGTCACATTGTCCAATATAACGTTCACAATTGTCCATCTTGCAATTGTGACTTTCACAACTATGTCACAGTGTGAGTATTTTAAACTCAGTTACCTTTATAATTATTTTTGCTAAAAAAAAAAACCTTTAGATGGAAACAGGCTTTCATATGGCATCATAAAGACCTTGTGAAACCCATTTAGGTTGTGTCTGCTAGCTTCGTTAGCATTTATATGCTAGCATACTGCTAAAAATATAAAATATACAGTCTGTCTCTGTAAAATCATGATTAAGCATACAAATTTTTGCTGCAATTGTGCGGAAATTTTTGAGGTATCATTCAGAATAAGTTACATGCCAAAAATTACCTAATAGTTAGGTTTAGGGGGTTGTTCAAAGACCTTACCGTAAGTATAAACAATAGTAACAGCAAATCAGCAAGGCTCTATTCTCTTCCATTTCCAACTGAGCGTCATTTTCTTCAGAGGCCTCTTTCCCATTTTGCCGATTTCACACATTTCTCAGGTGGCACATTTAAAGGGCTCTCTTTAATAGAGGCAAAGGTCTCAACCTCTATAGGCACTTAGCATGATTACGTTACACATGCATGGGATCTTCCTTTATACACGGGAATCGAGGGATGAGGAGGTCTGGAAGGCGAGGGATTGCACCAATTTTTCGAGCTCACTCAGAACAAACTAATCGCAGGGCTGTGGTGAGCTCCCAGCAAGCGAGCGATAGTGCTATGCATTAGCATATTTCCCATCACGCCGAGGGTAATTGAGACATTTGAAGTCGGTTGTACGAAGAGACCGTATCTGAGAGACGCGGAAGGAGGGGGACCTCGCCGCACACGGGGATATTGAAGTCAGACTTCATACTGCAGCTGTCTGTTTGCGACCTTGCTATTTTTGCGGAGAGGTGAAAGGTTAATGGTTTTATTTCCCCGTTGACTCGTTTTACTGTACTCTGTGAAAGGAAAGAAGGAGCGGGACTGTCTATATGATAGTACAGTCCGTGTGAAAGGCTCTGTACATCTGCACCCACGCTAAACAGCAAATGACACAAAGTCGACCGATATCAGTTGGTGTCTTTGGATGAAAAGTATCATGTTTTGACAATGATTTACCACAGTTTGTGAACACACAACTGCTAACATGCTATGAGGCTAGCTTTACGCTCTCTGTCAGTCTCTCTCACAAAGGAGATGAATAGAGAGTGGGGGGTGTTAGCAACAAGAGAGGAAACTGTATGTCTGTTGTAAGCTTGTATGACGGCAATCCTGTGTGCTCCTTTCTGACTCATAAATCAGATCCTGCATTGGCAATGAGCGGTGGGGGAAAGAGGAAGCTGACAGAAGTATTTCTAGACCTCCAGCTATGTTTGGATTAGCGTGCTAACATACTACTCATAATATTTCTGTAGAAAACTGTGTGAGTGATGTTTTCTGTACGCTCTCTTTGCCTACTATTTGCCAAAATGTGCAATATGCTACAGAAAAGTCTTAACTGGAAGCAAGATGATTCATTCAGTGGCTAATGCTATCTTGCTAATGCTATTTTATAGAATGTCCAAAATGGTTTGCCATGATTAATTCTTCTTTCTAGTGCAACTGGGAAACTCGTCGGATGTTCGTTATGATCACACATTTCATTTGGAAACATGACAAGGAAGTAGCCTAAACAAAAGAATTATATTGAGCAATGAACCCAGAAAACTACATTGAAATTCAAAATATAATTTCCATCATGCATGATATCCATTTATGCATGATATCACAACTAAAAGTTTTTGTTATACAAAAAGCAAAGCATGAAATTCATGTGATTAATTTGATACCAGTTGCTACAGACTTGATTTTTGCTCACTGATCTCTGTCTTATATATTATAATGTCTGTATTACAGATCAGTGTTTCTATGTTTCAAATTGAGATTCAACATCGCAATCTACAATTTTGAGTTTCGCACGACTTTACTTCACGTGCTCGGAACTCACAATTACTATATTTATGACTTGACTTGAAGGGCACGTAAGTTTTGTAAACCTATAGGCCTACATAACACCTACTTTTCACTGTCTTATCAATTTCTAATGGATAAAATCAAGCCCCTCCCACGTTATTGCTTTTTTGTTTTACTCAGAGATGTGTCCAGTTATGGAAGTATGAGTCACGAATGCTGTTCATTTTAAGACATTTCTATTCAAAAAAAATTAATAATGAGGTCTTGTGAAAGAAATTCATGATGCTCCTGCTTGAAATGTTTAGTGTTGCAATTATGCATTATGTTTTTAAAAATTAGTATGAAGAATATAGTGTGTCATACAGTACTATAGTGTTCTATTCAAATATATCTTTTTCCATGTGTTTACTTCCTCCCTCTCTCAAAAGCGCTCTCCATTAAGATGTTTTATTCATTGCTTTACATCTGTTAAAATTCATGAAGCAGGCCAGAGCTAAATCCCTTCGCTTTTCCTCAGCCAAGAATGTCTCCCATCAAGTCCAGGGCAGGGCCAAAAATTCCACCTGTGTTTCCACCCAGTAGCACTTAAGCGTGACACCTCTGGAATGCTCAGAAACAGAGCGCTGTGCGGAAAATCAGCTTGATTAAGCGGAAGTAACTGCACGGTAAGAAAACCAGGCTCTGCTGCATGCCTCAGTTGTTTGAAATGTAGCGTTATGTTATTGCTAGGCGTGAAATTGGTGAATTTTCTGTCAGATACATGTTAGTGAAATATGCTGAACCTTGTAATGTTATGACAAAACTCTGGCCACTCATAAGGAATTTTAGGCCTTTGAGTTAGCCCAATAGAATGGTTATTTGAAAACGTTATGAAACATGAGATCATAATT
>NW_015548309.1:353693-354439 GCF_001515605.1 Sinocyclocheilus anshuiensis | reverse complement strand
ATATATATATATATATGTATGTGTATATATATATATATATGTATATATGTATGTGTATATATATATTTATATATGTATGTATATATGTATGTGTATATATATATATATATATATATGTATGTATATATTTGTATGTATAGATAGATAGATAGATATTAATGTAAATGTAAATTTTTTATGACTAAATTGAAAACATTTAAACTTTTTTTTATATTAAACAATATTTCGAATATACTGTGTATTATATAAAAATAAAAGAAATCATCTGTACTGTTTAATACATCTATTTTTATTGACCCACCCTAAAGTTGTTGGAGTTAAAGACCTTCCATAATTCACTCCATCCAAGAAAAAAAAAAAACTAAAACTTCTCAGAGTAGTTTAGCTGAAATGTTGTGGCTGTGAACAAACACACACTGGCTTCCAGTAACATCATCTTGACGTGTTTAATGCACTGTGATTCACATGCAAGAGGTTTCTCAAACTTTCAGCAGAGTTTAACCCTCTTATAATGTGTTTTATGTGCAGACTATTACTGCATAGAAAATTCATACTACTTTTGAGATCTACACTCTTTAATGCACCAGTCCATTTGAATGTTATCATGGAGCTGTTAAATTAAGACATGAAATTCTGCACAAAAGTATCCTAGTAACTTCACAATGCGCTTTTAGCAGCAACGTCCTTCATTCCAACTGAAAAATCTCATTAAGACTCAAACTTGTCTCCATGTGTGTTTCTATGTA
>NW_015548309.1:350408-353389 GCF_001515605.1 Sinocyclocheilus anshuiensis | reverse complement strand
TTCATTAAGCAGGCCAGAGCTAAATCCCTTCGCTTTTCCTCAGCCAAGAATGTCTCCCATCAAGTCCAGGGCAGGGCCAAAAATTCCACCTGTGTTTCCACCCAGTAGCACTTAAGCGTGACACCTCTGGAATGCTCAGAAACAGAGCGCTGTGCGGAAAATCAGCTTGATTAAGCGGAAGTAACTGCACGGTAAGAAAACCAGGCTCTGCTGCATGCCTCAGTTGTTTGAAATGTAGCGTTATGTTATTGCTAGGCGTGAAATTGGTGAATTTTCTGTCAGATACATGTTAGTGAAATATGCTGAACCTTGTAATGTTATGACAAAACTCTGGCCACTCATAAGGAATTTTAGGCCTTAAAAAAAACTAAAACTTCTCAGAGTAGTTTAGCTGAAATGTTGTGGCTGTGAACAAACACACACTGGCTTCCAGTAACATCATCTTGACGTGTTTAATGCACTGTGATTCACATGCAAGAGGTTTCTCAAACTTTCAGCAGAGTTTAACCCTCTTATAATGTGTTTTATGTGCAGACTATTACTGCATAGAAAATTCATACTACTTTTGAGATCTACACTCTTTAATGCACCAGTCCATTTGAATGTTATCATGGAGCTGTTAAATTAAGACATGAAATTCTGCACAAAAGTATCCTAGTAACTTCACAATGAGCTTTTAGCAGCAACGTCCTTCATTCCAACTGAAAAATCTCATTAAGACTCAAACTTGTCTCCATGTGTGTTTCTAGGCGTGAAATTGGTGAATTTTCTGTCAGATACATGTTAGTGAAATATGCTGAACCTTGTAATGTTATGACAAAACTCTGGCCACTCATAAGGAATTTTAGACCTTTGAGTTAGCCCAATAGAATGGTTATTTGAAAACGTTATGAAACATGAGATCATAATTGACTATTTTTACTTTCTTAATGCACTTGTCGGCTCATATGTGATTCATTAGTGCACATTATTCCAAAGAAAAAAGTCTTAAAAATTGCCTTTAATGGGGTAGGGTTGGTGTAGGGCAATAGAATATATGGTCTGTACAGTATAAAAACCATTACGCCTATGGGATGTCCCCACTTTTCACGAAAACAAACCTGTGTGTGTGTGTGTGTGTGATATATATATATATATATATATATATATATATATACAGTATATATTGTGTGTTTCAGATTTCACAATATGAGTCAGATGAGATCTTGTGTAAAAGCCAAGGCAGACTTTTTGTTTTGTCTATTATGTCACATTGTATGATATATCTTACAATATCGGACCTTTTCCTGGACTGTGCCCGGCTGGTGGAATGACCTCCCGATCTCAATTCGAACAGCTGAGTCTTTAGCCATTTTCAAAAAACATCTAAAGACACATCTTTTTCGCCAGCACCTGACCAACTAATACTAGCACTTACCTATTCTATTCTGTTCTATTCCATTCTATTATTTAATAATAATAAAAATAAAAAAAAATAACCTAGCTACGTGTACTGTGCTAGACTAACTGAGACTTGTCATGGCACTTGTATACTGTTGTTCTCTCGTTGGTCTGATTGCTTCTATTGTTCTCATTTGTAAGTCGCTTTGGATAAAAGCGTCTGCTAAATGATTAAATGTAAATCTTAGGCAAAATTGTCATTAACACCAATTTAAATGAATATGAATGTGAATGTTCAAACAAACATTTAAATAGTACCACACAAACCTTTGTGCTAGTAAAGGAGAAAAAAAAAGCCAGAGTGTTTGAAGTCTGTCGTAGCTTGGTGAAAGAAGGAATTTGTGAATTTTTCTGAACAAATGTGAGGTAAATTGTGATCATTACATGAAGAGAATGCCAAAATGCAAATTGATTTTGGACTACGATAAAATAAATCTTTTACTATTTTTTTCTTACATGGCAAAATAGTGGCCAAAATCATAGTGTGCATCAGGTTCGCAACTAGGTCATTGTAAGTGGTGATGGGCAATTTCACTGAGAGGAAGGAAGATTTAAGCGAAAACGGTTCATTCCAGAAACCTCCCTCTGTAGATTTCAAGTCTGTAGAGACAGAGGCAGTGGCTTTATTTAGGAAGAACCCAGTAAATCCTCTTCATCTTCCATGTGATGACCACAAAAAGCCGCTTTATCCACGGGTATATAAAGTTTTCTCTAAAACTGTTCACACCATCTAAATCCTATTACCCAGGCACCCAGAACTACCTTATATTCCACAAGGTCCATTTTCTGGTCCAGTTCACTGCTGCTGTCCGATCCATTCAGTGTAATTTTTAGTGTCTCCGCAGTATTGAAGTAGCCGATGGGTCACCATGAAGTCACTGCTAGGAAAGTTGCTCCATCTCAAACTGGGTGTGTCCATTAGCGGGCACATTGGCCCAGGCCTCAGGCACTCGTGGATGTGAGTGGCTGGGCTTCAGGGCATCTTCTGCGGAGCTGTGCGTGTGGATTAAAGCATCCGGGGATGCTGGGTCAGGTGGTTTGTGGTCATAATAGAGAGCCCATAGGAGTGTAACAGTCAACGTCATGGCTAAGATCTGAGCCACACCAATCGACACGCCCAAGAACCTCAGCACCTGCAGCTGTTTGGTGCCACGGATAAAACTGTAGATCTTGGGACCACAACCCTGTTAAAACAAATTTAGTGTATGAAGTTATGTCAGCATGGAATCAAAACTGACCGTATTTACTTTCTTAATGCAGGTTTCTAGGTTGGATTATTCAAACTAATGGTTGGAAAATATGGTGTCATTGATTAATTTTGTCTCTCTTTAATCTCTTATTGGTTTTTATTATTTTATTTTAAAAAATTTTATTACTGTTTTTTTTATTTATTCAATTTAACTATATTTTTTAAATTACATTTTATATGTGTTTTTTAATTAGCTTCCTATCTTGGCCAGGGCACTCTTGTAAAATCATTTTTTAATTGTTTCTTTCCTGGTTTAATGGATCTCTAATGTTATTCCAAAGCGGGGGGAGGT
>NW_015548309.1:347597-349729 GCF_001515605.1 Sinocyclocheilus anshuiensis | reverse complement strand
TATTTTGAAACTCTTTTTCCCCTGACATCCGGCCTTGCTAGTTTTAGATACTGGTACCAGTAGTTAAGTGGCTATTTAGCCATTGTTTTAGTATATTAGCATTAGCTACATTATTAGTGTAGCCACATAATGCCCATGTGCCCAATGGATAAAATCAAGTGCCTATCTATCTATCTATCTATCTATCTCATTTATATATTCCAATTTTTTTTCAGATTTTATATAATTACTTCCTGTTTGGTGCTTCATTAGATGCAAAAAATCTTTTTTTCTTGAGTTATTCAACCTTCTAATGTCTCACAATAGTTGTCTTTTCACATTAAACTAGTATATGAGAAAGTATTTTAACAGGAAAAATTCACACTTCGTGTAACTCTCCCCTACAATTCTGCCAGCGCAACAGCTGCCACGCTAATATGCAAGCAATACGACACGGTCATCCGCTCGTGTGTGTGCCTGTGTGTTTTGGGTATTTCCTATGCTGAATTGTGGAAGGGCAGGTAAACTATTTCCTGTTGGTGAGGGATTTATACTGTGGAGCAATTCCCCTGTCATCCACTCAGAAAGAGAGACAAAGACATAGAGACAGGAAGTGGGTGAGGATCAGTCTCCACACCCTCAGTCCTTCACTCCTTACTCTCCCCCTAGTGATCAATGTTCCCGTCTTATTCAACAAAGCTCTGCTTTCACTCTTCTGCTGTGGGATCTGTCTGAAAGGCTGAGCTCTGCTGGCTGCTTTATCACAAATACACTGTGTTTATAATGTTTACTCTATACAGATAAAAATGTGCCTCTTTTTCTAAGGACAATGGAAGCCTGAGCAAAGGGAGCAGATGTGTGTTTATATTGTGTCATCTATTGTGTTCATCTATCTATCTATCTACTGTATCTATCTATCTATCGCTCTATCTATCTACAAAACTTAGCCTATAAAACTTCAAACTTCACATTTTTAGTGTAGCAGGCGAGTCACAGACAGAGCATTTGAAGAGCAGGGGGTTGGATGAGACACTGTGTTGCGTTTGTCCTAGACAGTGTGTTTTGGTACTCAACACACAGGTGCATCTCTGAGCTGCGTGACTGACATTAATGGCACTGCTGGAGTCGCTCATAACACTCACTGGCAGTACAGCTTTATTAAACACACACTCAGCAGGTGAGTGAATCTCTCCACTGTCTGGCCTCATTTTTCAACTGCAAAGTCATGTTTTAATTAGGGCTGTCAATCAATTCAAATTTTAATCAAATTAATTACATGATATTCCACACATATCAGTATCTGCTGAGAAAAGCCCCCAAATGAAGATGACATTTTTTTTGTGACCGCTGAGTAAATCAATGAATAGACATTACAAAAAGTGGCTTAAGAAGTGAATGTTGATTTCTTTTGATTTTCATATCGTTGAATATAAGTCTATCACTGACCAATGGTCCACCATAATTCATTTTGCAAGTTAATTGTTTGTGTATATACATATGCAGACAAACATCTTGGGCTGTTGCAGAATGACTTGCCATGAGATGCCATTGGACAACATGTAAGAAGACATCTCATGTGAGTACATTTATGACTTTCATAATTATGACCTTAACATGCAGAAATTGGACCATCTTGCGCACTTCAACATTTGACCATGTTGCCACAAGTATAAACATCTGATCAAATCAGCTGGGATATATCAATTAAATAGGTAAAATTACCTAATGGGAGGTTTTGTAACCTTAAAGGGTTAGTTCACCCAAAAATTAAAATTGGCTTGTGTTTTACTCACCCTCGAAGCATCCTAGGTGTATATGACTTTCTTCTTTCAGACGAATCCAGGCGGAGTTATATTAAAAATTGTCCTGGCTATTCCAAACTCTATCATTGCAGTCAGCGGGTGTTGCAGTTGAACAGTCCACAAGTCGTCAAATAAAGCACACGCATTCATAATAAAACGTGCCGCAGACGGCTCCGGGAGATGAATTTTGTTAGAAAAATATCCATATTTCAAACGTAATAAACACTTTTATATCACTTCCACCAACTGTCATTCGCTGAAGCCGTTCCAGTGGATGTCGTAGCACGTCGGCATTGCGTGATTAGTGACGAATGCGGAGAGAGAACAAAACAAAATGCCGGTCACGAATTA
>NW_015548309.1:340948-347051 GCF_001515605.1 Sinocyclocheilus anshuiensis | reverse complement strand
GAGACTGGTTTTCCTTTGCTAAAGTAAGGAAACTTTGCTTCCTTTGCTCCTATAAACAAACTCGCGAGACTAGCATATCTCAGAGGCGCGCGCGCTGCGCATACATCATACGCCTTCCGCCGGAACGCCTTCTCCGTATGAAAGATAACGGAAGTGAGAGAAAAGTGTTTATTACGTTTGAAATATGGATATTTTTCTTACAAAAACGCATGGATTCACTACAGAAGGCCTTTATTCACCCCCCTGAGCCGTGTGAGGCAAGTTTTATTATGAATGCGCACGCTTTATTTGACGACTTGTGGACTGTTCAACTGCAACACCCGCTGACTGCAATGATAGAGCTTGGAATAGCCAGGACAATTTTTAATATAACTCCGCCTGGATTCGTCTGAAAGAAGAACGTCATATACACCTAGGATGCTTCGAGTGTGAGTAAAACACAAGCCAATTTTCATTTTTGGGTGAACTAACCCTTTAATTATTGAAATAGCCAAAATCAAAATTTAAAACAGCAAAATCATCTTCATCCGGCCTAGAATAATAATGTAAACTTTTTGGGGGTTACAACATCAAAATAAGCTAACCTCCTGGTAAAGGTCACTGAGGTCATGGTAGTGGGCGTGGCGGGCACATCCTGGATACTGATTGGAGCAGCAGGAGTCAGGTGGCCACTCCATCTCTGTCATTTCCAGCCAGTCAGTGAAGTAGATCACTCCACAACACTTTAACTGTAAGGCAGGTATGAAAATTAGTAATTGACAGTGATGATGTTTTCGTAATATTTGCATACTGAATTGCGATTGGCCTGTGTAAAGAGAGGAACAAAAGAAATTTGTCAAAGAACCAATGATACTCATAATATACAAAGGCAGGTTTATTAGACAGCTAAACTGGGAAGAAAGCTAGAGAAGCTCTTTTTGTTCTGCAGTGAAGAAAAAGATTTGTCTTTCAAGATTTCAAGATCAAATGTTTCACATTGACAGAATGGCTTGGCTTAGCATTTTCGCTTTCAGTGACAACAGTAGAATTACTTAACACCATCAACTTGTCTCATAGCGGCTGGTTAGGTGTTAGATGAGCTGTTATCCTGGTGATGATTTTGACATCTCACCTCTGTTTGTAAAGAGTTCCAGGCATGTGTGAGCCACTGGTAGCGCTGCAGGCCGAAATGAGGCATACGAGACTTTAGACTTATCATATCAGACCTCTGTACCATAGGCTGAAGAGAGAAAGAGAGGCGGAGTTATGGAGAAATATTCATGAAGAAATCATTTCACAATTTTAAAAGCCCTGAATCGGTCCCTTGTGATTTCGTAATGACATAAAATCAATTTCCTACACTTTCAGCAATTACGTTTTCTAAATAACAAAAACAATGTGATTTCCAGGCAGTTTAAAGGACCATCCACACGCCCACGCTTCCGATTTTAGGCTCTCTTATGACCAATTTATTGGCTAGTTATGAAATGCCCTATTCACAAGTGTGTGCAAGTGTTGTTTATATACTTGTTGGCATTTTACAATCCAGTCCACATGAGACACTTCTGTTTTCACACCTCGGAAACTACCGTGATGGGCATATGATATGTACCCACGATGCCCAGGGCTAGATGTGTCATCTCTGTTTTTGCCAGCAAAACTTGCTAAAGCTCATCAGTTTAAAGTCAACATGTAATTACAATCAACTAATATATAGTAATTAGTAATTCATGACTGCATGTTATTCAAAAATAAATTAAAAAAAAGTTTTTTTTTTAATGTATTTGTAATCTTTCATTAGAATATAATAACTTGCTAAACCTCGGAAATTACTTTCCTTTTTGGCTGATGTAATGTAGGCCAGTTTTTCATAGACTCTCAAATATGGTGAATTCCTATTTTCATATATAAAGACCCATACTGTAACCTATACTGTAAAGAAATAAAAATAGTATACATTTAAATTGATAAAATATTAGAAATGTGTGTATATATATATATATGTATATATATATGAAGAAAAGTGTGTGTGTGTATATATATATACAGTGTATATATATATATATATATAGAGAGAGAGAGAGAGAGATAGATAGATAGATATTTCTGGATTATATATATGATATTATCTGTAAAATATTTACTTTCTATTAAGTTGACTTTTTTTCTTAAAATGCTGTTAGATTTAGAGTTATTTTTATTTTTTTATATAAATTATAAAGTCATTTAACCATAAAATCTTTGTATTAGTTTTATTATTTACTTATTTAATTTTTGACACTTTTTTTACAATATTTTTTATTGTTTGAAAACCCCTGAGCTATGCTCGATATTTCTGGATTATATATATGATATTATCTGTAAAATATTTACTTTCTATTAAGTTGACTTTTTTTCTTAAAATGCTGTTAGATTTAGAGTTATTTTTATTTTTTTATATAAATTATACAGTCATTTAACCATAAAATCTTTGTATTAGTTTTATTTACTTATTTTTGACACTTTTTTTACAATATTTTTTATTGTTTGAAAACTCCTGAGCTATGCTCTGCAAGTGGGGGGAAGATGTAGATTTTTAGACATTTGCCCTTGGGATAGCCACTTTTCACAGTCGAATTAAATTCTGATTAATAATTAAGTCTTGTCCTTCATTTTTTCCTCAATAAAATTCAGTTTCACTCCTAAAAACGTCACATTTCGGAAATAAGATGAGAGAATGCCATTTCATGTTGACTTTAAGCCAAGGAAAGTTGGAGTGGATGCACTGTTGATACAACAGCTAACATGTAATCAGACCAGGTGCAGCGGAGTAAACAAGCTCATTGCCCACCCGCTCACCCACACACAGGGGTCACATTAGGCCACAACAGCACAATAGGACCATCACACCCAACAAAGGTTTTTAGGTTGGTGATAAGAGCATGTCTTCAAGCAGAAGCTGTGTATGAGTGAGAGAAGCTAGATTAAAGCTAGGTGTGTATGATATCTTCTGTGTGTGTGTGTGTGTGTCTCTCTCTGTGTGTGTGTGTGTGTGTGTGTGTGTGTGTGTGTGTGTGCGTGTGTGCGTATGTGGGCGTGCGTTCATGTATGCTGGGATCTGAGGTATGGTTTCTCTCAGTTTGTCTCTCGGGAGTTTTGTGTAATTGTGACAGGCTGTTTTCAGAATAGCATACTAGGCATACAATATTTTGCAGTATGCAGTAGATATACTGAGCAAAATATGCAAATATAACAGAACATACTCATCTCATTATACAATCCACTAAACATGACCTTCCATTTTCGTATTTATGTATTAATATAAAATATGCATTTCAAATATATATTAGAATAGATTAGATTAGATTAGATTAGATTAGAAAAATGTATATTTAATATAATTTTTTTTTTATATTTTCAAATATTCTATATTTTTATTTAAAACCAATAAAACTGGACTATTTAGAGTTTATTAATGTTTATTAATATGTTATTAATGTTTTAAAACATTACAATTTTGCCAAACAATGACAAAAATGTAGCATACTACTATCTGAATTGTTAATTTGTTTGCTTAATTTTCCCCATACTATTTAAAAAATATAGTATTCAGGATGGATGCACAGAATGAATGGAACAAAAGAGAATGAAAATTCCAAAAAGATGTTTTGTTTTTTTTTTGCATTCACAGATGCACAGATTTTGTCTTTAGGGCCCTGTGAACTAACACATTCATCTCATCTCCTCCCTTCCTGAAGACAAACACGCTCTGTCTTTCTCAAAATCACTTTAACATGTACATAGTTCCCCTCTGTTGAACACGCTTTGAGAGAGATTATCAAGATGAATGGCAGTGTTAGGAGCCGCATTCAGAGCAGACCCCCGTCTGACAGCTTGTTTATTTGGGAGACTCTAAATATTTGTGGCTGTTCTACTGCTGTGTTAGCATTTCAGTCCATTTGGTCTGTCAGACGCCTGCCACAAAAAATGACAACCTTTTTTCTTCACACTCTTCCCTGCTAATATATGCTGTTCAAATATGTCCAATGTGAACTTGTAACCCCTGGAAGTTCCCAACAAGCTGGCTCATCTGCAAACACGCACATATTTTTCTCGGGGTAGGAGAGGTTACATTCTCTCTGTGACCTCTTGGTTTATTGATTTGTTGAGAGATTTACTCTTCCGCTTTCACACTCACACATTTTTTTGGCTAGTAATGTTACAGAAAACAGGACACGTCGAAATGGATGGATTTCCTTTTCACCGGAACAATTTACACCCCCTTTTTTTTTTAATATTTTCAAATATTCTATATTTTTATTTAAAACCAATAAAACTGGACTATTTAGAGTTTATTAATGTTTATTAATATGTTATTAATGTTTTAAAACATTACAATTTTGCCAAACAATGACAAAAATGTAGCATACTACTATCTGAATTGTTAATTTGTTTGCTTAATTTTCCCCATACTATTTAAAAAATATAGTATTCAGGATGGATGCACAGAATGAATGGAACAAAAGAGAATGAAAATTCCAAAAAGATGTTTTGTTTTTTTTTTGCATTCACAGATGCACAGATTTTGTCTTTAGGGCCCTGTGAACTAACACATTCATCTCATCTCCTCCCTTCCTGAAGACAAACACGCATTCCTGTTTATTCATAGCAGCACGCACCTCGTCGTACGTCCACACTCCGCTGGCCAGCTCCACACAGAATATCACCATCAGACTGCCAAAATACTGCAAACACACACAGATAAAAACAGTTTGGTTAAAAATATCTTCTGAACAATAGGGCAGAAGGAATTAATGTTTATTAATATGTTATTAATGTTTTAAAACATTACAATTTTGCCAAACAATGACAAAAATGTAGCATACTACTATCTGAATTGTTAATTTGTTTGCTTAATTTTCCCCATACTATTTAAAAAATATAGTATTCAGGATGGATGCACAGAATGAATGGAACAAAAGAGAATGAAAATTCCAAAAAGATGTTTTGGTTTTTTTTTGCATTCACAGATGCACAGATTTTGTCTTTAGGGCCCTGTGAACTAACACATTCATCTCATCTCCTCCCTTCCTGAAGACAAACACGCTCTGTCTTTCTCAAAATCACTTTAACATGTACATAGTTCCCCTCTGTTGAACACGCTTTGAGAGAGATTATCAAGATGAATGGCAGTGTTAGGAGCCGCATTCAGAGCAGACCCCCGTCTGACAGCTTGTTTATTTGGGAGACTCTAAATATTTGTGGCTGTTCTACTGCTGTGTTAGCATTTCAGTCCATTTGGTCTGTCAGACGCCTGCCACAAAAAATGACAACCTTTTTTCTTCACACTCTTCCCTGCTAATATATGCTGTTCAAATATGTCCAATGTGAACTTGTAACCCCTGGAAGTTCCCAACAAGCTGGCTCATCTGCAAACACGCACATATTTTTCTCGGGGTAGGAGAGGTTACATTCTCTCTGTGACCTCTTGGTTTATTGATTTGTTGAGAGATTTACTCTTCCGCTTTCACACTCACACATTTTTTTGGCTAGTAATGTTACAGAAAACAGGACACGTCGAAATGGATGGATTTCCTTTTCACCGGAACAATTTACACCCCCTTTATCACTTAGTCATGCAAACAGAACAAGAGTGAGATGCATTTAGAGGCAATTATTAAGTCGTGACAGGATAAAGAGTGTGTGAGAGTGTTTGAGTTAATGTGTGTGTGTGTTTGGCCAGGTCGCAGCACTCGGTGAGAGCGCAGCTGGTGAATAGAGCGACCACGTAACCTAAGCGCCTCTCTCTTCATGTCTTCCCGCTCTCCTCCTGGATTGGTTTACCTATTCTGCTCTCTCCTCCCCCTCCATGCTGGGATTTCTTCAGTTCATCATCATAAAACAGATTTGCTTGACTTCTAAATGTTGCACACTGACACAGCATTTAAAAGGGTGATTGCATAGAAAACCGGATTATCCTTGCTCTTTTGAAATAAAACAGTCCAGCATGTTTACAGAAGCTGGAAAATGGTAGATGACAAGTAATATGGACATGAACTTTTCTTATTTACCATCAAGATTTTAGGTTAAAAATTACAGTGGGGTTGGAAAATGCTTATTTTTTTGTGTATTTTTCTTAATTACA
>NW_015548309.1:333466-340776 GCF_001515605.1 Sinocyclocheilus anshuiensis | reverse complement strand
TTTTATTAACAATCAAATGTTTTTTTTATTTTATAAATACAAGTTAAAAATATTTTTTTAATTTAAAAGATTGTTAAATAATTTTCATGCAGTGTTTTTATAAAATGCAATATTTTACACAAACACACACACATACATATATATATATATATATATATATAAAATGGAATACAAGTATATATATATATACACATCTTTTATAATAAATAATTAAATATTAATGTATTATTTAATTTATTATTAATAATGATAATAATGTATTAATATTACATTTATATTTGTATGAACATTTTTTATTATTTAAATTATTATAAATGTGACTTTCATTACAGGGAAAAGAGCAGCCTGGACACTTTGTTAAATATCTTCCTTTTCTGTTCCACGTCAAATGGGTTTGTAACAACATACGAGTGAGTAAATGATGACAGATTTTCATTTTTTGGGTGGACTGTCGTTTTAAAGTAGAAAAAAAACTGCCTGTTTAATTCTATGGGTCAGATAGAGGGTGGATTTTCCTTCCTCCCCAAATCATTTATATCATCTGTGCTAACAGCCTGTCAAGATCTTATAATTTCAGAAGTCATAATGTCACTAACATATCCGTCTAAACACACAAAAATCTCTCACAATGGATATAACTATGTGCCCTCTATTTGGCCCTCCTAGACAATCCATCATGTTGAGTGATGTGCAGTGCTCATATATTACTGCTGTCTAACTCTTTGTCTCTAGACGCAAGGTGCACCATGACGACATATATAAGAATAATAATATGGCCTTTTAGTATACCAGTGCAGTTATGAGATGAGACCATGTGGCCATATATATGTGACACTAGCTTTAAACACAGATGTCTGCAGAATAGAGTCAAAACTACATTAAACTAATACAATATTTGGTGGGAAATAACGTAGGGCGGGACTTACTGTACGCATATCCATCGGGATTTGATTAGAACATGGATGTTATGCTCTGATATCATTGGTTAACATGACTTTTTCTGCCTGCAGGTCTTTTGTTACATCAACATAAAAGATCATGGTCACATATAGTCAATTTTAATGTTATGGTGTCAACATACTGACCCATTAATGCATGTTGCTCAGCTTGTTGTGCACGATTATTGCATGTTATTCCAGAAAAGCAAAAACATTTGTTTAAAAAGAAATTGTACAATATATATATATTATATTATATATATATATTATATATATAGGTATATATATTGTTTCTATATATTAATACAAATGAATATATATATATATATATATATATATATATATATATATATAAGCAAGTACATGTATAATCCATGTTACTAATCTATAAATAACTATTAATAAAAGTGTATTAATAAAATTTGAAAAACAACTATAAAAATGTTAAAAATTAAATTAATAAATGTAACTTTCATTGCAGGGAAAAGAGCAGCCTGGACACTTAAATATATATATATATCTTTGTGTTAAACATCAGATTTAAAAAGCAGATTAACTTTCAATTTCAGTGAATTAGCATTGAGCAGTTTATTAGTCCAAAATAATCAAAAGTTAAAACTTACTCAGACTTGTTTAAAACGACTTTTCCTTTGGGTTGACATCATCAAGGCCGCTTATGTTTTAATCACCTGATTCCATTCTCGTATGTAACAGCCACTTTTCACAATCCCATCAATTACCAATAAAAAAAAATCAAGTCCAATCCCACAATTTCATCTAATCAAATACCCTCTTTCACTTGGAATTACATGACATTACACAAGTAAAATTGGTCCAGGAAGACTTTAAGGATGTGATGTCTCTCTCTACTCTCAGAGGGGATGCGTGGATAAAGAAAGAATGACTTGTTGGAATCTGGTTCGAGGGTGGTTGGGGTCAACAACGTCACTGCCAGCTAAACTTAAAATATTCTCGGTACACAAAACCACACACATTCCAAACCACACAATGTTCCTGCTGTTCTTGTCTTTTGTTTTTTTCCCCCCTCTCTTCCCAGTTCTACTTACCCAAGACAGTAGGAGCAGATTGCACTTGAGCGTGCCACAGTAGCCCACCATAGCCACGATGATTAGAAAACAGCACACGGCGATGACGACAGGATGGACGACGGGGGAGTATGTGAGAACGGCTGCCTCCTCCAGTCTGAGGGAAAGAGAGAGAGAGAGGACGAGTCATTTCTTGGCAGGCCTTTTGTTTATTTATCCATCCATCCTGCTCACTTGTCTCTTCCTCCTCTCATAGGGCAGCATATTTGAGTAATACACCAGTTGCAAATAAACTGTGATTATACTCTGTAGGAATGCAAGCTCTCTCTCTTCCTGTTTCTTGCTGTCTCTGCTTCTGTTTGGCTTTCTTTTGCTTCTGTTCTCTAAGATGCAACACTGTTTTCACTATGGGAGGACATGGGTAAGCTACAGTTTAAAGGAATATTTTGGGTTCAGTACACGTTATGCTGAATCGACAGCTTTTGTGGCATAATGTTACATACCACAATTGTAATGTTTACAGTGAGACACTTACAGTGGATTTGAGGCCTATCTGTAAGCATTAAAATACTCACGGTTTCAATAGTATAGCCACAAAATGTGAATAATATGCATGTAAATATGATTTTACTGTGGAGAAAAAAAAAGTTTCTGTGTAAACTTATATCCACTTGCCATGACAACACAACACCATGAACCCTAAAGTGACTGTAAAATTATATAAACAGGTTCACTTTAAGTTAACAGAACAATATAAGTGTTATTTAGATAATTAGAAGCTGCATATCTCGTTTTAAAACCTCCAAAAATGGGCCCCATTCACTTCCATTGTAAGTGTATCACCACAACACCTATTTTTCATTTTTTTAATAAAAAAATTAATCATTATTAGTTACCATAAATAATTGCTGTCTGTTGAGCGTAACTTATACTAGTTCATATTATGTTTTATTCTGCAGAGATGACATATTTTGTATTTTTCTTAATTTGTCATGAAAACTAGCATTAATAAAAACACATTTTATTAAAGATTTTATTTTCATTGAATTAATCAAAATGTATAATGATCTTTAAAAAAGCATCATATGACCCCTTTAATACTTTTTAAATAAAAATTATTTTGAAACATTTTTAAATCTTTTTTGCATGCATTTTTCTTATTTAATGGATTTTTTATAATATATAATTTATGTATGAAAAATGAATGTACAACATGTTAATAATATATAAATATTCATATATAAATAATATGTATTCATATTAAAATTTTATTACATATAATAAAAATGTTAGAATTGCTGTCAAGCTTAAATTATACTGAATATTTCTTTAAGTTAAATATCTAATTGAGGATCACACACATCAGTATAAATCTGAAATATTCTACTCTAGTTGATATCCTATAATGTTTCATTCTGCAGAGATGAGATTTTTACAGTCCTGGAAGGAGGGCTGATACAGCACGTTACTGCAATGCAACCTGTGTACAATCAGGTTTTAACAATTTTCTCTGTTGATTCCCATTCATGTGAGCCACAGAGGCCCCAATAACGACTCTGAATTATAATACACACCTTGGTGATGAATTGCTTTTTGTCAACACTAATTAGATATCACTCGCCTCCAGGATAATATTGATACTTTTGGGAGTTTTCCTTCAGTTTTGCTGAGTTTTCCTTTAATGCTTGAGAGGATTTGGAAAAAAAACTCTACACAATTACAAAACATACACAAACGAATGGATCTCAACCCAGGCCCTGTCTCAACTGGCGACTTAATGCATTTATCTGATTTCTTCTACAGAACTGCACACCTCATTCAAGCTTGTAATTACTTCATAAGCTCGAGGCAATTTGATCCAGACAGGCTGAAAAGTGGGAAAACAGTAAATTAGACCTTTACATGGGCCGCTGCCCCGAATGAAAGGATTTTACGGCTCACACCTGTCCGTCCGCTACCACTCACCTGGTGTCGGCGGTTAAGGTGAGCACATTGTTCAGGTGATCCCTGAGGCAGGCGGACACTCCCAGCACACACAGGGCCATAAGCTTGGAAAAACAGAAGAAAACATGGTACTTAAGCTACAATTAAACATGGATATACTTCTTTTTGACAAAGATACTACAAGCACACATTTCATAGTACAAGAAAACATTTTCCGAAAATATTTCTCCCCAAAAAGTGTGATTTTTCTTTTAATATTTGTTTCAAGTTTTAATTTAAATGTATTTATTATATATTTTATTAACACTTTAACATTAATGCATTAACAATGAGCAATACATTTGTTGCAGTATTTATTTTAATACTTTTTAACTTTTACTTTATACTTCATATATATTAATACTATAAATACTTTTATAAATGACTGTTAAATCTTAATTTGCACACATATATTACATATATTCATATATATATATATATACACATATATGTCAGATACAACTTTTGATTTTTAGAATTTATCAGTAAATGCTGAAATTATATCAATAAAAGTGTTTTTCATTGTTAACAACTAATGTAGTTCACTAATGTTAACAACAAATGTAACCTTATTGTGAAGTGTTCATTTATACATAAAGACTTTCATTTATGTTTCATTTATTATTTACTATTTAAAATAAGAGTTGAAACATCATGAACTACACCTTTATTTCATGCAGCCACTAAAAAATCACATTTGGACCAGCTGGTAAATCCAAAATTGTTTGATAATGTAATGCAATAAAATTCACGCATTTTAGTTGTGGCTTAAAGTCTTTGGAGATTTTAGGGACTGAAAAAAGGTACAAATAATACAAGACTAATATTTACCTTTAAGGTTCTAATCTGTAGCATTAAAGAGTAAATTACAAAGATGTACCTTTTGTACCTGCCCCTGACAGCTTTGTAAAAAAAAATTCTGAATGTATATTAAAAAACAAGTAAGCATAACATGGATCTGTGTTTGTGTACATGGTTGGCTTGGAAACCTATTTAGGTACTGTGCTATGTTTGACATGCTGCAATATTAGTGGCATGGGTTTAGTTTGCCCTACGCAGGCATTCTTGGTCTAAAAACAGACCCTGGTGCTTATCACATTTAATTCCCTAAAAGTAGCGCCCAGCAGAATGTGAGCTGTGCGCCATTCGAACATAGCTGGGATTCAGGCTGTCCTCTACATAATGATAACATAGGATGGGGAGGGAGGGAACACAGATTGCGCGTGTGTCGGAGAGTGAGTGGCTGTTGCGCGACTTGGGAGAGCGCAGAGCGCACAGCAGCACAGTTCCATGTAACGTGAGCGCTCGCCGGGCCACCTGCTCCGACTTGGACTCGTCTTACCCAGAAGAGAAAGTTGAGCGCGTAGAGCAGACAGCGCAGACACTTCACCGAATCCTCCCGGGCCATTCTGAGCGCACCAACTGCTCGCCAAAAGACGTCATTTTAACTTCTGCCACCATGGCACCATAACCGCTGAGGAGAAAAGTCAGTTTGAAAACTGCGTAAAGCATTTTTAAAATCTTTCACAATCATACATCTTGTTTGAGATGTCAAGTGGAACACATCGCTGCTGCAGAAAACAGTCTACGGGGTTGCTGGTCTTAGTTAGTCTCCCGGCTTGGTCAGACTGAACGGTTCATTTTAAAGTGGTTTTGGACACCTTGTCAACCAGCTAAACGAGCTAAAAATCAGCTTCAGACCATCTTAAATCATCTAAGAGACCACCAAAGAACAGCTGAAGACCAGCTTTGCCAAGCTGGAGACCAGCTAAGTGCATCTTAAACCAGTTAAGACCATCTGAAGACCAGTTTGGCCATTATCTTAAGCTGGTTTAAGAGATTTTTAAAATCATACCATGTCACAAGTCCTTTTGCGCGCTCAGCGCGCATCCAGAATGTCTTGATATAGTGTTATAAATATCCGTAGAATGTTTAAGAAGCAACATGTGATTTTTAAAAAGAGCAACAGGTCGCAACTTTCTCCTCTTGAAGGGTGATTGAATTGATCACTCAGTACATATTTCACACCAAACAAAATCCTTGGAGGATGGAAAAAGAAAAACGTACGACGTTTGGAAGGCACTATACTGACGATCCCTTTATATTTTGTCCAGCATGAAGTTGCAGGAAACACCTACAAAACTTAGTTGCGCCTGCAATGTAAAATCATATTAATATTCCTAACAGAGCAGCACGCGAGTCGGGCGTTTTCGCTGCGATCCATTCACTGCCACTGTCATTCCAGGCGTACAATATATACTGCAGTCAGGGCCAGCTGTGTGCACCTCGCCTTTCACAAGTGTTGTGTTTAACTTGTGCTTGTAAGAGACTTTCACTCCAAACGGGCGAGTGTCATATGGAGCAGCGGTGCCTCCGGGTCCTAAAGGCAAAAACTGGGTCAGCGGAACCATCCCGATTATGGCAAGCCGTTTTAACATGTAGGCCTATTGATATATTCCTATAAACTATAAACTAGTGTCTATGTATATATGGAAGCTTTAAAAAAAAAGTTAATTGCGACTTTTTTCTCACAGTTCTAACTTGTTTCGCAATATTATAATTGTGCGTTTATATCTCACAATTCAGCCTTTTTTTCCTCGAAATTTTGATATATCGACTCACAATCGCAAAAAAAAAGAGTCAGAATTGTGAGATAAAAAGTTGCAATATGGTTTAGATATCAAATATTCACTTAAGATTAGTGAATATTTTAATTGCTAGAAGTTTACTGGTAACTATTCAACAGTTAGTATTTTTGTCCAGCTGCTAGTAGATAGGCTAGTATCCAGCTTTACTAATAATAAATGCTAGTACCGAGTAGCACACTCACTGATGCTCCAGAAGGAAACACGATGCATTAAGAGCCTGGGGGTGAAAACTTTTAGAATTTTAAGATGATGGTAAATTTAACTTATTTTGTCTTCTGGGAAACAGGTATCTTCTGGGTCGCCGTGATTTTGCCAAGTAAGACATGTTCCTGGATCAACATCTTTTGTTGATCCTGGATCAACATTACTGTCCAAAAATACAGATTGGAGCTGTGACAAACACCTTGTGCACAGCTATGGCATATGACACAGCGCTGCCCACATGGCTATTGCTCATATAACAGCTCATTTGTATCAGTTCTTTTGTCTTTGGGTCGTTATATTTCTCACAGATTTCTGCTCATTCTAAATCAGATACAGATAAAGTAGCACAGTAAAGATTACATTCATATGAATGCATTATTAGTGAGAGCGATTGCGTGTGTGAATTAATTCTACCTGGCATCGTCTCTCTACTAGTAGTAAAGCTGTGGGATTTAGTTATTAAGAAATATATGCTTGAACTTTTCAGTTTC
>NW_015548309.1:324193-332775 GCF_001515605.1 Sinocyclocheilus anshuiensis | reverse complement strand
TGTTGTGCCCTCTATAGGACCAGCGACTAGTCGACGTCAAGCTTAAAGCGTCATGGCAGAGCATTTAAGTCGATTAGTCGGTGCAACCCCTAATATATATATAAGAAATAAGAAAAATGTAAACATCTTAATTCTGTTCAAAAGTTTATATCCCTGGCTCTTAATGCATCGTTTTTCCTTCTGGAGTATCAGTGAGCGTTTGAAACTTTTGTAATAGTAGCGTATGAGTCCCTTAGTTGTCCTCAGTGTGGAAAGATGGATCTCAAAATCATACAGTAGCTGTGGATCATCCAGGTAACAACACAGTATTAAGAATCAAGTGTTTGTCATTTTTATTTCTATTATTTTTTCTTGTGGACTATATGTAAACTTCTTTTATGTGAAATATGTTATTCAGGTCAGTACTAAATAAAAAAAATAACATTATGTATAATCCCTCTTATTTTGGTAAAATAATTCACATTTTTTAGAAACTGCAAAGTGTATGTAAAATTTTCACTACAACTGTATACTGTTACGCTTATAAATAAAATGGTTAAGAATAAACCAGGTCATTCAAATAATCCCACAATTATGTCATTTCTAATAAAGAAATAAATACTTTTTTTTTATTTATTTTTTTATCAGAGAGTAATTCTATAAAGAGGAAACATTGTGAATGAAGTTTTCAGGGGTCTCATTTATAAAATATATGTTTCCATGGTCAATATTTACTTCCCAAACACATGCATCAGCAGTGCTTGGCATGTATCCAGATCCCCACCCCCAAGATATCATATGCCGGGGTGAAGAGGTCAGATCTGATGGGCGTATTATTGTCTTGAGAAAGACTGTCACAATATGCTATTATCTGGGAATGTGTGTTGATATGCTGCAGCTGTCCTGGTACTAATTTATATTGTCTATGAGTGTCTATGTTACAAATGTAAATATTAATTTACAAAAGCAGTGATAACTACAACAGTTTATTAATAAGTTGCATTAATTAGTTCATAATAATCATCTAGTCATGTGATAGTTTTGGGTAAAGAAAAGACTTGCCCATAGACTTGCTTACTTGCATATTACTTATTCATTTAGTTCTCCAACAAAGTGGCCTATTCTAACACTCAGGGTTTAAATATTTAATTTTGGCAATAGTTGTTTTAAATATATTAATTGTTAAACACTTAAAGACTTGAAAATTACTCATTAAATAAAAAAATTAAAGCAAAAATATACTTTCATTTACAGTTCACAAGGATAGACACAGTATGCAAAACCAATACAGTCTGCATTGTTTTATTTGGAGCATCCTAACTGCTGACTGACTGATATTCTTTGATATTCTAGTGTGCAAATATAGCACCAGGAAACTCAGATGAGAAGAAATATAAAAAGATTACTAGAAATAGCTTTCAATCTGCCACAAATGCAGATGGAACAGTCATCAGAGGAGCCACATTTCCTGAGCTCGAGCATATTTTTATTTGATCTAAATTGAGAGCTGAGGTGAAATGTCACTTTGTGGAACACTTCTTGTCTACAGCTGTGTGGTAATTTTGTCTTGGAAATAAAAGGTTTTAATAGGATGTTTTATAAAAGCCTCTTCCACCACGACTGCTCCAAGTCATAACTGTCTACAATGAATGTGGGGTCAAGCTGAGGTTTTTTCCTCTCAAGAGACAGCCGGGTAGTTACATTGTCTTCCACTAGCAAATTTCTAACGGTATCAAAAGCCTCTTACACACAGACAGCACCAAATTGTAACTGCAAACGTCTGAACTGTCATCCCGTATTGCAGTCAGTGCTGCCCTCCAAAGGCCAAAACTGTATGAAACCATGCAGTCTAATGCAAGACTATACAGAAGTACCAAGTCAAGTGTTTATGAGATTTTTTCTTTCTTTCTTATTATTTGTTCAAAACACTACTACTGTAAAATGGAAGCTTTGAAGGAAACTTTGCAAAGCTTTAAATTACACTGAGCAAGAGAAAACAAAATTAATAGCCTAATATATAGAAAAAATATAGTTATAAAATAGTTTTATATTATTTGACTTTCTCATTTCATTATGCATTATATATTGTTATATAATCATAGCATTATGTATTGTTTTAAATACAGTTTTAAATTAGAGGACAGAATTCACAAAAATATTGTTTTGAACTGTTAGAAACAAGCATAGACACCCACTGCTAGAGAAAACGCATTTGTGTTACTGTACATCTGCATATTACCCATATATTGCGCGACAATCCAAATTAAAATACGTACATTTCACAGTTTGCAGCGGTGAACGTAGTTATGGAGTTGCGCGATTAAAGAACTACAAATCCCATGCAACCCATTCAAGGAAAAGTCAGCTTCCGCGCAACTCCATCATCGTCCAATCAAATCCCACGCCCTTCACGTAAGCCCCTCCCCTATCATCTTGTGTTTTTTTCCTCCTCTTCTCAGTTCTCCGCTGCCTGCGACGCCATATTGACGAAAAACACACTTTCTCAAAAACGCCTGAAACGCTCTCTCCGCCAGAATGTTGTACCTTGAGGACTACCTCGAGAGTGAGTATAGGAGAAATTGTAATGGTTCATGTTTATATTAGAGGGCTTAGGTGTCTGAGAGGGCTGTTTGTATGTGTGAATGCGTCGCAGCCGTTAGCCTGTAACACGTCTCTGTTCTTCTCCCCGGCAGTGATCGAGCAGCTACCCATGGATCTCCGCGACAGGTTTACGGAAATGAGAGAGATGGACCTGCAAGTGCAGAGTACGAATCCAGTTTAAACTTTAAACTCACTCTTCTGCCGTAAAGCATCACACCTGACCTTGACTAATGCAGAAAGCCTTTCATATTAGCGGGGATTTGTTAAGTGGATTTGCATGCATAAGGAGCATGCATGTGTCATGCACTTCATAAGTCCATGTGGAAGTTGAGCAACATGAGTGTAATTCGGCTAAGGAAAAACTCGGGATTCGCATGCATTATTAATTTTAATAATTTATGTTTTTACCGTCCACGGGCTCTGTTGACACTGCCAGTGTCCCTACTGATATGAATAGGCTCTTCATAATCACACTGATATTGCATTTATTTGTTGACCGTTATAGATTTTGCATGGAGTGTAAACCGTAAGTATTTGATCTGCTT
Organism: Sinocyclocheilus anshuiensis; assembly: GCF_001515605.1. Taxonomy (NCBI): domain Eukaryota; kingdom Metazoa; phylum Chordata; class Actinopteri; order Cypriniformes; family Cyprinidae; genus Sinocyclocheilus; species Sinocyclocheilus anshuiensis. The sequence continues at coordinate 329,650 of NW_015548309.1, read as the reverse complement.
AGTAACTCAATTTAGTTAGTAATTTGAACTTCAAATTTAGCATGTTTATAGTATAATTATTAGAAGGACAGTCGTTCTTGACAGGTTTCACCCCTAATCTCATGCCCAAGAACATGTCAAGGTAATATTTCAAACCAAAATCGACAGAAAAACAATTTATAATTTTTTTTATATAAAGTAAACATAAGTTACAACTATAAAAATATTTTAGGTATTTTTTATATTGTGACTTTTTTTATTACTGCTTTGAGGTGAGGGTGTCCTGGACATTTTTTACCTTTAAATACCTTGCCTTCAGTTGTGATGGTTGAGGGTTCACCCTTTGTGGGGGTTGAACCTACAACCTTATAATGATCTACAACGCAGATGTCTAGGCACTAGGCTACACCACCTCCTCTGTCAAAAGATTTATTTCAGTGATCTGACCATAGGCTCCACAGTAGCCAATCAGTGTGAATGTGTGCTGAGTGTTGGGTTCTTGACTCACTCCTGCCCCTGTTCTTTTGTTCAGATGCGATGGATCAGCTAGAGCAGCGGGTTAATGAGTTCTTTACTAACGCCAAGAAGAACAAGCCTGAATGGAGGGAGGAACAGATGGAAATTATTAAAAAGGTAAAGAATAGATGCTGTGCACCTCAGTTGATCTAAGTTTTACTGTTATTAATTACAATTTTAGTAGGAATAATATTGATACTGACATACAAATGTGAAATTTTCACCCAATAGGTCATTCAAAAATGAAAATTTGCTGAAAATTTACTCACCCTCAGGTTATCCAAGATGTATACGAGTTTGTTTCTTCATCAGAACAGATTTGTAGAAATTCAGCATTGTATGACTTGCTCATCAATGGATCCTGTGCAGTGAATGGGTGCCGTGTGAATGTTCGAACAGCTGATTAAAAACATTTTAATAATCCACAAGTAATCCAGATTCCGTTCCACACAGTCCATCAGTTAACATCTTGTGGATTGAAAAGCTGTCTGTTTGTAATCATCAAGGTACACCATTGTTTGCACCTAAAATACAAGTCCTCCATCCATAATATTGCTTTCTCCAGTGTTTCTTTTCTGAATCAGGAGGGAAAGTTCTTGATCTGTGCAGTTTTTTTGTGGAAACAGTCCAAAAGTGTTATAAACAAATATGTTGGTGTATTTTTGTGTGAGAGGACTTTTCGGACAGACATGCATCTTTTCAGTTCACGAGACGTTAATTTGATGGACTGAAGTCGTGTGGATTATTGTGATGTTTTTATTCTGACGGCACCCATTCACTGTAGAGGATCCATTGGTGAGCAAGTGATGTAATGCTACATTTCTCTAAACCTGTTACGATGAAGAAATGAACTCATCTACATGTTGGATGGCCTGAGAGTGAGTACATTTTCAGAAAAGTTTTGGGTGAAATATTCCTTTAATCATTGATGGATAGTTTTGCATTTAAGGGGTCATATGCACAATTTTTTTTAAAGTATCTCTTTCTGTTTATCAGGATTACTATAAAGCTTTGGAAGATGCAGATGAAAAGGTCCAATTAGCCAATCAAATTTATGATCTGGTGAGTAATTTTGTTTCCACTAGGTGGCAACACAACATAGATAGTGAATGGGCCTCAGGGATGCTTCCACTCCCCACAGTTTGTTATCAACACTGCTTTTCATGTGCTATAATTCAATAATCCATTTTGATTACAATTTTTTCCCCAGTCAGATTGATGGTATATGACTATATTTCTGGTGAGAGGGTTTATGGGAGATCTGCTCTCTGTTGATCTTATGCTGATGTGTGGGTCTCTACGTAGGTGGATAGACACTTGCGGAAGTTGGATCAGGAGTTGGCGAAGTTCAAAATGGAGTTGGAGGCAGATAACGCTGGCATCACAGAAATCCTGGAGAGACGTGAGTGGCACCTGTCAATCACCTTCTTCATAGTTTTAGTTAAAGGGCTAAATTAAAAAAAAAATGCTTAAAAGCTAGGTTTTTAAAGATGATGTGATTAAAAAAGAAGGTACTCTTATGTTTTTAATGTGTAGCAAAAAACTACTACTTGCTTAGCTAATCTGATAATGTCTGGGCGCATTTAAGTCAACTGATCATGTCGTTGCTTTGTGCTGATTTGAAACCGTTCACCTGAAAGTCAGTTTTCCATTTTCTAGGTTCACTGGAGATGGACAGCCCCTCCACACCTGTCAATAACCACCACGTACATTCACACGCCACTGTGGAGAGTAAGTCTGATCCAAGAGAATGGCTGCTCCTTGTTTTTCTTTTTTAATCCTCTGACCTGTTTTGTGTGTCTTCCGACAGAGAGGAAGTACAGCACGCCAGCCCACCACACTACTGAACACGTACCAGAAAAGAAGTTTAAGTCAGAGGCCCTTCTCTCCACACTCACGTCAGACGCCTCTAAAGAAAACACACCGGGTAAAACATACATTCTCTCTCTTATGAGTCAACATCATATGAAAACATGTCAGAGAAAGTAAACTTTTTCAGGCATTTGACAATATTCAGTATATATCTCAATATTTACACTACTGTTCAAAAGTTTGGTATCGGTAATTTTTAAATTTTTTTGTCACTTATGCTCACCAAGACTGCATTTGTTTAATATTGTCATATTGTGAAATTGTTACAAATTAAAATAATTTTAATATTTTAAAATTGTATTTATTCCTGTGACACAAAGCTGAATTTTCATCAGCCATTACTCCAGTTTTCAGGGTCACATGATCCTTCAGAAATCTTTGCTGATTTGGTTTTTCAACATTGTTTTTTATATTAACTGTGATGCATTTTTTCTGCATTCTATCAAAATAGAAATCTTTTGTAACATTATGAATGTCTTTATTGTCACTTTTAATCAATGTCATGCATCCTTGCTCAGTGAAAGTGTGAATTTATTTAAAAAAATGATTGAATCCTTATTGAATGGAAGTGTATTTGCAGTTAAAATAGGTGAATTATTTATTTATTTTATTTTTAATTATTTTTCCCTGTCAGGAATCATCAAATAGCCGTTGTTGACAAGTGCCAATTCAAAATGATTTACGTAAGAACTAAATTTTAAAAAGTAATAAAGGTGATCTTTTTTCTTTCTTTTTTTTACATTAAATGAACACAGGAAGGAAGGAATATTTCTGATGAATATTGATATCTTATGTTTTATTAATATCTTTTTAATTGTTTACCAATAAAACTACAAAAAAGTTTACCTACATCCTCTGTTTTCATGTAAACACTCTCATACTTGCACTTTGTGAAAGAGCATTGTTAAACTAATCTAACACATTCTTTAGGGAACATTATGGCTAAATAAAAAGTGCATTTGAATTACAGTAATTTTATATTTCCGGCAAAATCATTGCAAATATATAGCAAATATTTGGTATAACTGCAGCCCTAATCTAATCACTGGGTCAAGGGAAATAAACAACAATTATGATTTGTCATAATCCTGCCCACACATATGTTTGCCGTGTGTGGTATTTGCTGAATGGTTCAGAAGAAATGAGTGTAATGATGTAATGAGATTAGTTATCACTCATGTTGGACTGTTCCTCACAAGTGTTTCTGGTCATAGATGAAATGTGATTTTGTGTGTGTGTTGCAGGCTGCAGAGTGAACAGCACATCCTCTTCTAACAGCGTGTATAACGTAAACTCCTCCCAGACGCTTTCCTCATTCAACTTGAGCCCACTTCCTGCCGGGCCTACTGTAGGGGCGGGGGCCATTTCCATGGCAGCAGCTCAGGCAGTGCAAGCCACCGCACAGGTGAAACCGCCATCCCCCCTCTTCCCCTCTAATTTTAGATCTATTTGTACCCCCTCCTCCCTTCACTTCCTGTTTCAACTATTTTTGGCCTCTTAGGGTCCTTTTTTCTCTTATCTGTTATTTTTGTGTCAGATTATGTTATATATATATATATAAAACAGGAACTTGAACTTGTTTCTTCATCCTCTTTAATATTTGTGTGTTTGTGTTCTTTAGATGAAAGAGGGCAGGAGAACATCCAGTCTCAAGGCCAGTTATGAAGCTGTGAAGAACAATGATTTCTTGGGGCGGGAGTTTGCTCTGAGCCGGGACACCAGCGGTTACTCGTCGTCTGCACTGGCTAACACACTCACACAGCCCCTCACGTCCAACAACAGCTCGGACTCTCGCACAGGACGCAAGACCAAGTAAGACTCGCACTGTTGCCATATCCATTTATTCCGTTCCTGAATGAGGCACCCAGATACATATTTGTGGTGTTTTTGTACATTGTGCATGAGTGCGAAACTCTTGCTCTGACACATTTTATGTTAAATTTATGTACGTTTGTTTTGCAACCACTTTCTTGCTCGGCTTTTCAGAGGCAACACTAAGTCTTCCAACCACCAGTCCTCTTCATCCTCCTCTTCCTCTTCACTGTCATCCTGCTCATCAACGTCAGCATTGGCTCATGAACTGGTACAGACCACCATCACAGAAACTGACACCAGCAGTCAGGTGGACTGGACCTATGACCCAAACGAACCCAGATACTGCATCTGCAACCAGGTGTGTTCACGTCACATCTCTTTCATACAGAGTGACACTACTATTCCTAGTGCTTTTACTGTGATTCTGATATTGAATTTTTTTTTTTCGCTTCCAGTATCATTATTAATTTAATTTTAATTTAACAGTTTATTCCTTTAAACAATTGCCAGATATGATCAGAACTAATGTTTTGAAAAGGAAAAACTTCTATCTCTTGAGCTATTCTTAACCATCCCCAATAGAGCAAGATCATACAGGAAAATCAAAGACCTGTTTAGGGAGGTGCGGTGTGTGTGTGACTCCAGTAACGGTTTGCAGAAGGATTCTCTGAGAGTGTGTGTGTGTTTTAGTTTGTTTGAGTGCAAAAGAATTGTCTCCCCATGAATGCATTTGTTTTATGGCCTCAAAGTAATATTGCTTTTGTCAAAGTATCAAAAATAGAAATGTGTGTGTGTCTCTAAATAGACATCAAAGACAAAACTTGCAGTCTTTGTTCGCAGGTGCGCGCATCTGTGACACTCAGCTGCAGGTGCGTATGTGCGTGTTTGTCTTGTGTGCTCTGTGTCTCATCCTCTTTCTGTCATTGTGCAGGTGTCATACGGAGAGATGGTCGGCTGCGATAACCAAGATGTAAGTCTAACCCTTCATCTCCAGAGACACAGCCACATTTCCTCTTCAAACAACTCACACTAGCTCACTCTGTCAGCTCTTATGATCCTTGGGCAGTCACTATTTTGCAGAGATGACAGCAAGCAGTCATGAGTATTATTGTTAATATAATATGAATTTTATTATATTAATTATTGAATTTTATTATATATTATTTTATTAGAATAAATATTATAATTATTGTATATAAATAAAAAATTAATTGCTATAAAAATATATATTTTTTAGATGTATTAATTAATAAAATATACAATTATTATACAAAC
>NW_015548309.1:318819-324051 GCF_001515605.1 Sinocyclocheilus anshuiensis | reverse complement strand
TGTCACAATTCTATAATATAACATTTTATAATGTGTACCGAATTGAAAAAAATAAAATATATATATATATATATATATATATATATATTTTATCATTCTGAGAATTCCTTAGCATTTTTATGATGTTTTGATTGTAGTCAGAAAAAGTGGTTCATTTGATCCTGACTCTTTCCAAATATTCTTGCAGTGTCCGATCGAGTGGTTCCACTACGGCTGCGTAGGTTTGACTGAGGCACCCAAAGGGAAGTGGTACTGCCCACAGTGTACGGCGGCCATGAAGAGGAGGGGAAGCCGGCACAAATAAATGCCAAATCCCCAGGCCAACCTCTCTGAAATGACTGTCCCCCTCGACTGAGAGTGTACATGTTACATCACCATGCGGTCAGGGTGTGTAGATGCGAGAGAGAGATGTTGATGCCTGAAAGTTGGTGTGGCTGCTGTGTGTGTGTTTGTGTAAATCACAACCAGGTTGGGTGTTTTTAGCTGGTGAATCGAAGCGCATACTGCCCTCAAAACTCTTCATCTCCATTAATCTTCATGGAGGCGGATGGGCAAGATGGTATTGAGAGGCCCATGTTTTTTAACATTCAAGACATTCCTCAGCTTGCCATGCGTGATGACACTTCGCATCTGGCAGCTCCTGCTAATTCATATCGGCATAGTATGGATTGACATGATGCAGACTGGGAGTTGTAGTCCTGAACTGCTTTATGGACTACAAGTCTCAGGACATTCAACTCTGACTAATCTTAAAGGATACTGATAAGAACGGATTACAACGGCAACAGTGACGCCTCATTGCTCGCCAGTGAAAATTATGATTCTGTGGGATTATTTGTGTGTAATGGATAAATGATGTATTGTGCTCCGCTTAAAGGACAGAATGTTTCTTATTTTACCGAGGAGCTCTTAAGGTGTACAATAGAACAAATGAACAACTGTGACCTGTGTGTATGTTTGTGTGTCTGTGTGTCTAGCATATACTGCGCTGATGTGGTGATAAGTTTTGCGAGATGTGGGGGGAAAAAAAAACAATAAAATGATCAAGAACTTTTGGTACATGCTGTCTTAAAGTGCATTGTAATAGATTGAATGCGTTTTACAGTTTCTTTTTCCAAGTAGGGACAAGATTAATATCAACCCTTCAGTGCCCTCTGATTTTAGTAGGAGCGTGGGAAGGATATGAGAACTGGGGAGACGCATTGAGCTACATTCATGAAACAAGCAAAATGCATTTTTGTATAAATCTTTCTTGAATCCATTCCTAAATTGTCCCACTCAAGCAAATGGGATAATTTAAGATGCCATTCTCTTCATATTAACTCATTTTATCCCAAACCATAAAACTCCATTTGTAACCAAAATTTGCTTTGAGTTTAAAGGGCTAAAAAATGTTTTGAACTATAGATGCTGTAAACTTTAAATTTAAAGTTCAGACCTTCTTGATTTCTTGTGAACAGTTTACATAGCTGGTGTAAATGAGCTGTTTAATTCCAGATAATAATTTCAAAAGAAAATGTCAAAGCTCCATAGAATGTCAGAAATACATGATACAACCACTGTAAATATTATATAATATTTTAGGGTCCAATAATTATGTCTCATAAATCATGACCACAATACATGTAAACGTGATAGTGGTCACACTGTTTATTTTGAAAATATATAATAAATAGATTTAAAAGTTGTTTCTTTAATTAAAATTAATAATATATATTAAAATTAATATTGTATATATATGTATATATACATCCCCCTTTTTTTTTTTTACTTTATTAGAATATGAATTATATTTTGTTTCGTTGGGCTTTCCAAGGAGTAAAATGCATGTGCTGGCAAATTGTTGGGATTAAATGGGTTAACGCAAACCAGGTGCGCACTTAAAAATCAAAAGAACAGACCCAAACATCCTCTTTTTTTCTAGCTTTAACTTTAACAGTAGGCTATCTACTACAGTTACTTCCATTTAAATAGCTATGAAAAGGAGCAGCACACATGGGTCTGGAAGCGCGTTTTGTAAAAGTTGAAGACTTTTAAAGGTTGTTAAAAAAAACAACGCGTATGTGCGCGAGAGACCGAATGAAAACATTGAGACGCGACGCAACGGCCGTAGTTGTTAGTCTCTCGCTCGTCTAGATTGACCGACACTTAAGACGGACTGTAAATGACCGCTAAACACGTCCTGGGTGAAAAGGCCTTTAAGTTTAATATGTTTGAGAAGCCTCGCCGAACCCACAACATTCGCAGCGGTTTGGTAAAGGGAGGCAGGCGCTCTCTGACAGCGCGCTCAGCGTGAAGAAGGCGTATCATTACTCTCAGTCATGAGGTTCCTCTGCTCGGGAGTGTTTTTAATCAACCGTGGGGCTCAGCAGCTTTGAGAAGAAGAAAGAAGCCTTCAGAGAAACTTTTCACTCTGTTTTGATACCCGGACCGTTCAAACGAGTCTTCACAACCAGCTCTGACGCACGTCGAATTCGCTTTTCCACGACCATGTCATGAAGCGTTTCTCAGATACGCGCGGTTTAACACAGCGCGTCGGATTCCTGAACTGCGCGTTTGAGCGCTTGTCGCTCGACTGCGCGCCGTGATCCGGAGGGATGATGTGGGGACCAAACGCACATTCCCAATGGTATGTGTCTTGACTCTAGCCAGGAACATTTGTGCAGAAGTGGGAATGCTTTTCCGTGGGATCTGGACGCTCCGCCGGAGGTGCTGCACAGGTCCCCTTCTGCTGCTGGGGATAGCGGTCGGGCTGTTTTACCACACTGTGACTGTGGACCGGGACAGAACTGAGCTCAAGTCCAGTCAACGGGACCAAAGGAACAAATCTGCGGTGTTTGATCATAAACTACTCCTCAAGAACCCAGAGAGACTCACATCTCTACTAGAAGCATCACAGACAGATAGTTTTGTAAGTACTGTCTTTATGTTTGAATGCTGTTTATAGTTTATTATTTCATCATTGCCTATTCTTCTTCTTCTTAGTAGTATTATTCAAGTATAAATAAATTATTAAAAAGATGTAGTAATTATTAAAATCCAAAAGTATTATATATAGGCTAGTTGGCCTACTCATTATCTTGTTTAATTAATGTATTATTCCTGTATTTAATTTTAAATTTAATATATGTATAAAATAGTTATTTGTAATACTGAAAAATATTATTATTGTGTAATACTCAGCATTGCTTTATTTTACTTTAGTTATTATTAATGTATTATTCTTGTATTTAATTTGAAATCTAATGCATAATTAATATATTTATAATGCTGACAAAATGTGAATATTTAATACTCATAATGTTACAGCATTAATTAGCATTTTATTAATGTATTATTCATGTATTTCATTTTAAATTTAATGTTTAATTAAAAGAGCTATTTATAATACTGAAAAATATTTAGAATATTTAAAACTCATTACAGCGTTAATTTATTTAAATGTAATTATTTATTTATGTATTATTCATGTATTTAATTTTACATGTAATGCATAATTAAAATATTTATTAATAATACTGAAAATATTTAGAATATTTAGTGCTCATAATATTACAATATTAATATTTAAATGTAATTAATTTTTTTTATTGTCATTAAAAGTTATTTTACATTACCTTTTTCATGGTTTGTTATCTATGAAAAATAACCTTGAAATTGTATTTCTAGGTAGTGCTATAGATTTCAAAACAATGGATGTTTTGCTGGACATCAGCTGTGCAACAAATCAAAATCAAAAAACTTTATTCTTAAGTTCTCATCACTTACAACTTGCTGTTGTGTTGGGATATTTATCTTCCCCTTTAAAAATATAGCCAGTGAGCAGCTATTGTTTATTTATGATGGGTGTATTTGTTGGGGTATTTTAGGAGGAGAAACTCAAGGCTGGACATTCATTGGTTTAAGAGAGCACATGAAGGAGGGCTTATTTATGAGTGCACAATGCATGCTTTCTTTCGAGCGCTGGGATGATTGATGTCTGTGGGGAAGTGTTATGTCAGTACGGGATAGAAAGATCTGAGGAGAGATGCTGGGAATAAAGAACGGCTGTCATGTTGGATGCCCAGGCATCTGTTTATTTATGACTTCTGTACGAGGAGGTGGAGCATGTGTGCAAATCATGGAAAAAGGTGAGAGAGAGAGAGAAATTGGAAAACAGATTTAGGGTCAGTGAGGCAGAAGATGAGGGCAAGAAAGCAATGAGAGGTGAGAGAGGTTTAGTTTTAAGCTGGGACTGCGGCAGTATGCATTCCCATAATCCCGCACTAACTAACTCCTAGCAGGAAGTCAACACTGAGAGCCATGACAGCTGTCCTCAATCAGCTGTTAGTGAAACTTACTTGAGAGTGTGTGTGTGTGTGTCAATCAGCTGTTAGTGAACCTTACTTGAGTGTGTGTGTGTGTGTGTGTGTGTTGAGTAGGATAGAGTTATCAGTCTGTGCGACCATCAGTGGCTCTCTGATGTGTCTGGAGAGCAGACTGTGTCTCGTGCTGCCATATAAAAAGTCATAAACACGTAGGTAACAGAGTTGGGCAGGAAGTGAAGCATTATATGTTGCATTTGTGGGCATCATGATTGTGAGTGTGTGGGAGTTTTTATTGACGAGTTAAGGATTCTGGGCATTTGTTTGGTGTTTTCAGCCTCTCAGCAACAGCACAATGTTTGTTGTGTGAATTAGCATAATGTCATTTCACATTAACATATATTCATAACGTTCATTTGAAGAAGATGCCTATTCCCATGATTGCTGTGCGTACTATGAAATTTGTGAAAAAGTTTTCCCATCCCGCAAACCATTGCTGTCTCGTTGTCCCTGGAGACCATTGGAGGATGTTCATTCATGTTAACAAAGTCACGTCTGTCTGTGCTTTTGGACCGCCTGGTTCTGATCCAGGATCAGACAATTGCATTCACTTTCAGCTGATGAACTTCTAGTGTTTACAAACACGCACGGTGAATGTGAATAACTTCTTTGACTGCTGCCATATGTCAGTCTAATATGAACCTCACTATGTGTTTAGACATCACACTTTAACAGCCAGTAGGAAGGTCGTAGTCACATACTTATCTCACACAGTCTACGCTTTTTTTTTTTTTTATATATAAATACATATATAAATACATACATATTTTTTTTATATATATAAATACATATATTAAATATAGATTGATTTTTATTCTTGATTTTTTTATTATTATTATTATTATTATTATTGTTATTATTATTATTA
>NW_015548309.1:316931-318741 GCF_001515605.1 Sinocyclocheilus anshuiensis | reverse complement strand
TTATTATTATTATTATTGTTATTATTATTATTATTATTATTATTAATTATTATTTACACTTACTATTTTTCATAGGTCTTTACTTAAGCATTAATGTTTGACACTATTTTCAAAGCAAGCAGGCTTATGATGATCACCTTGCAAATGACAAAATGAGCAAAATGTCCCATGAACTTTGGAACCCAAACTATATTTAGGAACCTAAAGATTGTTGAGAAGCTCAGTGAATAATACAAAACAGTAATTTCAGAATATTGAAAAATATAAAATAAAATATTTAAAATATAATTATTTATAATACAGGAAAATATTTATATTTAGTATTAATAATATTACAGCATTAATGCATTTACATTTTTTATTAGTGTATTATTAATGCATTTAATTTAATGCATAATTAAAATATAGTTATATATAATACTGAACAATATTTAGAATGTTTCATACTCAGAATATTACAGCATTAATGTATTTAAATGTAATAATTTATTAATTTAACATTTAATGCACAATTATAGGTATATAATACTGAACAATAATTATAATATTTAATACTCATACTATTAGTATAGCATTAATGTATTTAAATGTAATTATTTATTAATGTATTTAATTTTAAATTGAATGTTAAATTGAACAAAGTAAAATGTAGTTATAATACTGAACAATATTTATATTTAATACTCTATTATCTTGCAGTGTCTCTATTATCTTACAGTGATAATGTATTTAAATTTAATTATTTGTTAATTTTTAATTAAGTGCATAATTAAATATAGTTATATATAATACTGACAAATATTTATAATATTTAATACTCATATTACAACATGAATGTATTTAAATGTAATTATTTATTAATGGATTATCCATGTATTTTAAATTTAAAGCATAATTAAAATATAGTTATATACTGAACAATATTTATAATTAGTACTCATAATATTACAGCATTAATGTATTTAAATGATTATTATTAATATAACTATTTAGTAATGTGTTATTCATGTATGCAGTAAAGGCATAAAGTCAAACCTCTGCTGTGACATTGCTGTCAGGAGACAGTGTAACCTACAGTCTAGCACATGCTATACATGTTATAATCTATATTAGGCCTGAGGTTTGCACTCCATCACTGTTGGGCTGAACGCTCCCCTGTTCAAGTATGCTGAGAGTTTATTGTCTGCTGTTTTGACTGTGTGGGGAGAGGACAAGTACAGGAGGTCAGCAAGTAGCGCGCGCTTTTCTACACCATGTGTTGCATTGTTTTAGAGGGTCTAGATGTGGCATAGAGGCGGGTTTGGTATGTTATGTGTTTGATGTGGTTTGTGTTGAATACGTCTGTAGGAGAGAGGAAAAAGGGTTAGGCTATTTTTATATATAGGGTCCTCTCGACAGCTATGATTAACCTCTGAACCTTATACACGGAGCCAGTGGTAACAGAACCCCTTCATCCAGAGTGGCACAGAGAGAAAGAGAGGTATTTGTGGAGGGGGAGGAAGAGCGAGGAAAGCGCAGAAAAACAGAAGTAGTTTGTGGGGGGAAAGCTTGTTGAATAAAATGTTGAGCCAATGCCAAACGTTTAGCCAAGTAAACCATTCACTTTGCATGGACAAGCAGAGTTCGAGGTCTCCTGAATACTAACAGAACCCACATTTGGTTTTCTCCCTTCTTTCCACATCTCAAGCGCTCTCTTGAAGGCTAGGACATGTTAACCTGACCCAGCTGTGCTTCACACTGGGTTCAAACATTGAATCTGGATTATAGGGTGTAATCACAAGTGTGCGGTTTACAATGCTTTGAAGGCATA
>NW_015548309.1:312110-316921 GCF_001515605.1 Sinocyclocheilus anshuiensis | reverse complement strand
TACATTAAATGTATTTTATTTATTATAAATGTATACATTTTGTAAATTTATTCATATATATTAGTAGTAGTAGATGTATTAATATAATAAAGGTGTGTGTATAAATTATGACACAGGACATTCTTAAGTCAGAAGACATTATTAAATGTATTTACATTTATATTTTTAATAGATATGTTTACATGTTTTATGTTATTTTTATTAGTAGTAGTAGTAGTAGTAGTAGTAATATAGTTTAACTGGATGCATAGCAAGTTTGCTCATTTTTACAGAATCACATATAATATATAAAAAAGTCATATTGAAGAGTACAGCTGCTCTAAATGTGACTCATTCAGTCAGATTTTAAAGGCATAATTGTTCTGAATTCACAGATACTTTCTATTCTGATGTAAGTCTTTACATTCTGCACTTGATTGTTAGAAAAACTTGTCTGTGTTAATTTTATAGTTAATTTTGCCATTGCTCTGATGTATCTGAGCGCAGAGGGTGACTTTAATAATGATGTTAATTTTGTTTGGCTTGTCTTTCCACATTGCTGTCGTAAGAAAACAGAGTAGAGTTTATGAGATGATAATGGTATTTTGGCATGGGCACTAACTCCTAAGTGCTATCCTGAGCACACAAAAACTTCTGGATATTTTACACTAGCCTGACTAGTGCACTGAATGTTTTGGTAGCCTTCACAACCAAACATTAACCATGGAAATACCATCTGATACAATCACCAGTACCACCACATTACTTTCTGGTAAGGTTGTGTGTAGGATTTCTGCATGTCAGTCAGGGTGGTCTGTTCTTTATCTGTGTGTTTACTGGGTCAGAGGGCATGTGAGGATTGAGTTGTTTGAATCTGAGTACAGATGTTGTTATGCTTAGATTTGTTTCGTTGTATTATACACAACACTTGTGACCCATTTGTATATGTGTGTTTGTGTGTGAGAGAGAATATGTCATTTTTTTCTCTTGTCAGTATTGCATGCATGTGCACATAGCCTATGTCTTTGTGTGTTTTTCTGTACCATGTGTGCCATAAAAGTCATGACCCTTTGGGGACGGTGTTAGGAGGATGGCTTTTAAAGATGATAGCATTATTTTTAGTCCAAACACTTTTGGAGTTTAGTTGCACATGCCAAACACCATCTACTATGTCTCTCATTTGCATTCAAGACTTGGTTGGATTTTTATGTCTGGTTCCCACAGTTTAAAATGACCTTTGCTTGTTCATCATTTACAAGTTAGCAACAAAAGAGGATGCTTTTTCATGAAAGAGCATTTTCAGCTGTGATTTGACTGCATTTCCACAGATCCCTTCACCAGAGGACTAAATTAATATTTATGTGTATATTCATCTCCTGTTTTTATGTGGTGGGAATTAAAGGAAGATTACCCTGAGAGGATTTAGTGTTTTGTGTATAGCTGATTTAATTTCAGATCGTATTAAAGTTAATGTATCATTGTGCTCTCTCAGCTCAGGGTTATATATATATATATATATTATTATTATTTTTTTTTTTTGTTTGTTTGTTTTTTTCCCTCTCCCTCCCACCTTCCTTTTTATTTCCCTCTTTCTTCATGAGACGTTTCTTATTTGTTGTTATTACTTCCTTTGAGCGCTGGGCTGTTTTAGGCAGCGCTTTAATGAAGTAATGATGTTTGTGTCTTGGGCCGCAGACACGGAGGGTAAAATGAATGTAGTACAGTAATTGCATGTTTTAGATTAGTGTCTGCAGCCTGAGGTCTCACAGAGGGGCAGGAGAAAGGGAGCAGATGCGAGGAGAGACAGACTGGGGGATGTAGGGAAGAAAGAGTGGGAAACTAAGTAAGACTGGAAATGAGATGCATCTTATTTATTTTGAGTTGATGATGAAGTTGGAATTCTAGTAGGTGAAAAGAAAAGAGAACAGTTATAAACTAGATTTTAGCGGTGCTAGCTTGTGCAAAACTCGCCGTCATGACGCTTGTGTGATATGCAGTTGCCAAGGTGTTATAGATGGTTATGTTCGATGGTTACTTGTTAGATGGCTAAAAGTCTCTGATATTCTAGTATCTAGATATGAGTTAAGTCCATCCTTCAATGTAAGTGTAAGATTTTTATAATTTTTTTATCTCGCTTTCAAGCGAAAATCTAATTGCTTAATTGAATACACATCTCCTAATATTCTTCTAATATTTATTATAAATAAATAAAAGTATTATATTTACTGCTACTACTAATATGTATTATTATTATTATTAATTATTATTATTATTATTATTGCTGTTGTTGATATAAAATGTTTGTACATTTCTGTAGTTATACAAAAATAAAATTAGAAATAAAATTATTATATTTACTGTGTATTATTATTATTATTATTATTAATAATAATAATAATAATAATAATAACAATGAAACAAAGGAGTTAGTTATGCATGTATATAGTAGTATATTTCTAATATATTTAAGTATTAGTTTTCATATAATAATAATAATAAAACACATGAATACCAGGTCAGGTGAGGTTTTTTTCAGTGTTGGAGCTAAACTATGCAGGATAGCGGCACTCTAGGCCCCTGTCCCAAATGGCACCCTAAACCCTCGCGGTCTTCCTCTGAGTCCGTACTTTCGTGACGTAATGCCACTTTGACTGTCGGGTAGAAGTCTGCTGTGGAGCTTGCCCCAGTGCGGGCTCGGCAGAAGTGCGGATCGAGGGAGCATACGGCCGCAAAGGGGGCACTCTCGAGCACCCTTCTGAATGCTAAAATGATGATTGGGACACCCTATGGTCTCGTGGACTTAACGGACACGCGCACGCGGCGGCCATTGTAAGTCCTTAAGATCGCAAGTGCACATGAAGTGTTCCACTTGGGACAGGGCCACTGTGTGTTTCATTGTGAAAGCGAAACTGCTTTGTTTGGCCTTCCAAAAGAGGACACAACTAGAAATCAGTGGTTAAGTTGTATTTAAAACACTGTTCCAGAACAGTTCAACCCAAATACTCAGATGTGTGCAGCGCATTTTATGGAGTACTGTTTCCTGAACCTGCAGAGTAGCCTAGCCTACAATGCGTCTGTGCTCAAAGGCTGTTTCTATAAAGTGGGGCAGTTCCAACTTTGCAAGGACAGTCTGGCGCTTCTGACTCACAGCCTGTAAGTACGTTTTTTATATTTAAAGAATTTGCCACTGACGATTCAAACGCGAGTTTTGAGCAGTGTAGAGTAGCGCTTGTTGTTTGTCATTTCTCCGATCACAAATGCAGACATGGTTTTATGTTTACGCGGCGCGATATGCAACGCAACGCGTAAAAAGACAGTATAAGTCATTATAATCAGTAATTATGTCCCCACTGGATGCAACAAATGCCTCGTTTATAATGGGTTTTATTGTTTTTGTCTTTTCACGCTCACCAAATACACAGCATAATGTTATTTTTAGCAACGTCATATGACCCCTTTAAATTAGAAATAAATATATTACTGTATAAATGTATATCTAAGCCTTTTATTTAATTATTAATGATGTTGTTGATGATGATGATGATATAAAGGGGTTATATACATCATAAATAATTATTATATATAATAATAACAAAATTAAAATATGCATTGTTGTTGCTAATATTAATATTATTATATGTAAAAAATAATGTTTAAATATAATTAGAAATAAATGTTACTTAATGTACAACTAAAACTAATGTACAACTAACCCCAGTGTTGTTAATAATAATAACTAATAATAATAATAATAATAATAATATCATTATATTGTTGTTGTTGTTGAGTATACTGTACTATATCCTCTAATAAGAGTTTGTCAAAGATGTTTATAGTTTTATTATTGAAATCCCTAACCTATGTACTATACAATAGTAAAGAGAGAATAATGGGTTGCAGGGGTTGACTTTGGCCATTTAGGACCCTTTCATTAAAGTGGCTGAGCTCCCAGATGGAAACATTTACAAGCAGAGGAGGACTGGACCACTGAGAGAGAGCGAGAGAGAACAGCACAGCATGACGGCAGAAAAAGATGAACACATGCAGAGAGAAAAGAAAGGGGAACAGTATCATCCATGCTGAAGGAGCATGGCTCCCCTCCCTTCCTCAGTCACACACTCCATGCTGAAGCTCTGCCCAAATAACGCTGTGTTCCTCTGATTCTGTTATGCAACACGGAACTGGATGATCATGTGCTATGTTTAATATGACTTTTAAAAAGGCTCATGTTGTCAGGCTTTCCTCTCTTGCTAAACTGAACTGTATCCTAAAATTGTCCTGTGCAGCAGCCGTCACCTGAAACTCTGAATGAGTCCAGGCGTCTGAAGTCTGCTGTCATCTAGTCCTGTTCTCAGAGAAAACAGGGTTCAGCCCTCCTCCCTACCTGACGGCCCACACTGGCCATTACCATGCTAGACTGCATTATGGGTACTTTTGAAATGCTCGGCTGCCTTTCTGATTAACCCCTGCTGTTGTGATCCTCACATGTGACAAAACCAGTGGACGGTTTAAACCCAGTTTTGAACTTCATGGAGCATTTGTAACATACAATCAGGTTTATTGTGCATTTTTTAAGTTTTGAAGGAAGTAACATCAAGAATGAATACAAGTAAAACTGTAATTGCAAAACAGTTTCTCTTTCCTCCTTCTCTCAGGTTCATCATTCTAAGTGCAGATGTGCTGGAAAAGCCATTATTCTGACAGGCCAACGTGCTCCGACGGACACTGAGGTCCAGTTGTACCAGAGAGTCCTACAGCAGCAGGGGTATCAAGTGGATCAGGCCCGTTACGCAGAGACCAGCGCCTCACTCAGACAGGGCAGAAGAGGTGGG
>NW_015548309.1:307546-312025 GCF_001515605.1 Sinocyclocheilus anshuiensis | reverse complement strand
GGGGGGGGGGGGGGGCAGACATCCTGTCCTTTTGTAAATCCAAGTTATATTTGGAATACTACTGTAGTACTTACTGCATAGTATACAGTACACTGAATGCTGCCTATTTTTGTCTTCTTGTATGTAGAAAATGTATGAATAATCAACACTTCAAACTATACACGGTTATCACATGACCTAATTCAGCAAGCATGCAGGTTAGCAGCTCAAACATACAGTACAGTAAATGTTAATTTAGCATTTTTAAAGGAGTAGTTCACCCAGAAAATTTTCTTACCCACATGCCATTCAAGATGTAGATGAGTTTGTTTGTTTTTTCATCAAAAAAGATTCAGAGAGATTTAGCATTACATTATTGCTCACCAATGGATCCTCTGCAGCGAATGGGTCCAAACAGCTGCTAAAAACATCACAATAATCCACAAGTAATTCACATGGCTCCAGTCCATCAATTAATGTCTTGTGAAGTGAAAAGCTGTGTTGTTTGTGAGAAACACATTTTTGTTAAAGCTTTTTAACTTTAAACCGTGACTTCTGGCCAAATTCCATAATTCATAATATAATGAATTGAGGACTCGTATTTTAGTCAGAAGCAACAGTTTGAAATTAAACCGCCTTAATGGTTTATTATGCTTGACACAATGTTAATTGATGGACTGGAGTCGTTTTGATTAATTATGGATTATTGTGATGTTTTTAGCATCTGTTTGAACTTTCATTCTGACTGCACCCATTCGCTGCAGAGGATCCATTGGTGAGCAAGTGATGTAATGCAGAATTTCTTATGTTTCATTTGCCGCACTGGGACTGGAAGTTTAAGTAAGTGCATTGCAATATGGGATACAATATTCTGTGCAGTGTATTGTCACTGCACCTTGTGTATTGTCACTGCACCTTTTGATGTTTAATTATGCATACAGAATATTTGCATATAATACACAAAATACGTGCTGCATACAAAATCTATACTAAAAATATGATGTTAGTGTGCTGTTGAGAACATGGCTCACATATGCATGCATGCTTTAAACTGTATGGGCTCAGGACAGTTTGGGTATGTTTAGACTGGCATGCTGCCAACTTCTATTTTTGCACCACATATCACAGTATGCAAATTTTCTGGATGCATGGAATGCCTACTGTGACCTACTAAATTCACCAAAATGTGTAGCATACAACCTAAGCATGCTGCAAATGCAATGCACTTGACATAACCATCCTTTTCTAATGTGAGGAATGAACTGGAAGGGATGTCAAAAATAAATACAATCCACTTTTATCATTGTTTTCACCTTATTTGATTGAACTGAATTTTTTGTTTAACGCATAATTAAATGAAACGGGAAATAATTGTTTATTTCCAAGACGGATGTCATTTGACAACAATGAAGCATACTACTGTTTGAAGTATTTACTGTTGAATACTGGGTGGAGTGTTTCACATAATTTTTTTGTGAGTATGCCGTACACCGTACATACTGTATAGTATGTAGTATGCAAGTATTCCAACCAACTCTGACTTGATTCTTGTGTGTCTTATCAGTGTTTTGTGTGTATTATGTGAGGTATCATTGATTGGTTTCCAGGGACCATAATTTGGTGATCATTATACAAAAATATTTGATCACAGAAGAATGCTGCTATTGACTGATCAAGAATGAAGTATTCCAGAGAGCAGTGTAATAAAGTGCACTGCTGTGTGCTGCTGGCTCGTGAACTCAGAGGTTTGTTGTTTCTGTCCACCGTCAGGTGATTCAGGGGTTAATTTGGTCTCCAGCTCAGTTTAAGCACTGCTTCACGGTCACAGCTGGGGTCCTAAAACCTTCCTCCCCTCCTCCTCCTCCAGGTCATGACTGGACACAGAGAGGTGACTGAGATGGAGGCCTCACTAGTGAACTGTGTAAATGTCTTTCACGTACATATAGCTCCGACCATTGATATTTGGTTATGCCATATTCATCCTGATATTTATATTGATGCATACAGTAGTATTATACAACTTTATTACCACAAATTGAGATGGAGTTTAATGTTATTTTGAGCCCTTCAATATAAAAATCCTTATTTTAGTTATTTTGACACAGTTTGAAAGCCACATTTCCTGAATGAAGTATGTAATGGCACATTATTGTGGGTGAAAGAAATACAAACAAAATACAGTGAGGTCCAAACATCTGAGACCATTAGTGAAAATGCTTCTATTGTACATTTTTCCAAATGAATACACATTTTGAGACAATGACATATGTGTCAGCATACCAATTTTAGTGAAAAGTTTTAACTAGACCTAGAAATTAGATTTTTACATAAAATCATTTAATTTACTAAAATTGTTTTAGATTTTCAATATGACTTTTTAAACAACTCTTAACACTAGTTTAGTTTAGTTTAGATCACGCAAGTATGTGCATGTGTATTATGTGATGAAATAAGCAGGTGTTTGTTTACCGCTGTGGACAAAGACAGGTGTCGACAGCTGTCAGTCAGGTTGACGGGCTGGCCTGCAGACACATCAAAAACTTTGAGGTCATCAGGCCAAAAGCTCTACCCAAACAACTTTACCAGAACCATACAGAGAGACATTACTGATAAAACACACACTCATCTTAATGCCAGGAACACTGGAGGCATCAGTGAGCCTTCCAGTGCGTTCCATTACTGGCACATGAAACAACTCTGATAGAGTGTGTGTGTATATGCATGTGTGTAAAGGATTTTATGATCATAGATTTACACATGGTGACAGAGTATGTAGTCAGTACAGATTGTAATAGAGATGCTTATTTAACTATGGCTTGTTTGGTATGCAGCACTTATAAACTGTAGTTTAGGTTTTGGCCTGGAATACCGCTGGGAACCATGGGAAAACAGTCAAGCAGAAACATTAAAATGCATTGAACTGATTAGAAATGATGAGCTGTTAACAGAATGTAGAATGAGCTGAAATGATCATGATTGTATCACGAGAGACACGAAAGCTGATTTCCCATGTTTCCCTTTGGCTATAAACAGTACTTCCTGTTGTTTGGGCTGGGACGGCACTCAGGCACAAATGTTTGGACTTTATGCCAAATACACACCAGCCCATTTCCTGGAGCGATGCTGAGCACCACAATAACTATCAGATGTGCTTTTCCCAGTTTCTCTCTCTCTCAAAGAATTTGAAGTTTTATTAATTCAATTGTTCAAATTTCTGTAAGCATTAAACATTACACATGCACATACAACTTGATTTAAGAGCGTGTTCCTGAATCAACATCCTTTTGGTCTTAGATTGGATTAGTTAGTTGGAATTTGATTATTTTTATTAAAACGTATAAAAAAATGTAAAATGTATTTATTTAATATTTCTGGTTGGTTAATCAAGGCAGTATAAATTACATTTGACAGCTGTCATGTACTGAAGCATGTGCCTTAATACATATCCTTTTTGAAGTGAGCTGATCATATTGTGACTTCTAGATGGCTAATAGGGCCTCCGAACCTCTGGTCTGGAATTTGGTGAATTAAAACGACACTCATAAATCATATGTGTTTGTATGCAGTGAGGTTGTGTAGGGGGCTATGTGTCTTTGATGTCTTGTCAAAGCCATGAATGCCCCTCCTTTAATTCAAAGCTGCATAAAAGAAATTAAAACGTTAAAAGAATGTCAAGTATAGATGAAGGTTAGCAAAAGGAAAATTGGCTGTGCCTCAGATTCGTCCTGACTGCATGTAGTGTTGCCACAGCATTTTGTAATCCACGTTTGTCCTCATTTTTAGGTCTGTAAAAGGACTTCCCAACTATTGGCCTTCTTTATTATAAGAGCTAAGATTTTTTTCAAGTCTAAAGCTTTCTTCTTTATTTTCATGTTGTGAAAAGACAGACAGCCTTACTTAAGGTTTTGTGTTACTTTTTGCAGTGTTTATTTAGCTATACTTCAGGGATTATTGTCCCCAGAAGTGAGCTAAATATGACACAACCTCCATTTGGGGACATTCAGGGATGCCCTAATTTGGAAAAACTATGTATCAGTAAAGTTATGGTATTTCAACATTTCTAACAGAAATGTCTTACACTTAAAAACAAAAATAAATTAATAAAAATAATAGAAAATAAAATTAAAATTTTAAATTACATGTTAATAATAATTATTATTGTTGTTGTTGTTGTTATATTATATGTGGACAGAGATGTCTTCATTTTAAGAAAAAAAAAAAGAAGTTGAAACAAATGTCCTTAACTTATGTAAGATATTCTTGATTGATTGATTTGTTTGTTTGTTTACTACTACTACTACTAATTATTTTTATTTTGTTTTATTTTGTTTTATTTTATTTTTAGTTATTTTTAGTTATTTATTGTAAATAATAGCCAGTAGGTTGCTACCTATTTAGACAGCACATAATTTAATTTCATGGGGCCTTTAAAGGGGTCATATGATGCGATTTCAATTTTTCCTTTCTCTTTGGAGTGTTACAAGCTCTTGGTGCATAAAG
>NW_015548309.1:306932-307140 GCF_001515605.1 Sinocyclocheilus anshuiensis | reverse complement strand
TAACTTTTATTCTCGCTGTAGTATTGTTGTTGCCGCTGCCATGTCATGAAGGCACTGTGTGATTCGTTGTGAAAGCAAAACTACTTTGTTTGGCCTTCCAAAAGAGGATGATATCTGCTCCGTCATGCCTGGAGCTGATCCGTGCTGGTTGCTGCTGAAATGCTACAACTTTGCGCTGTGGATCACCGGATCGGCTTTCACCGTGGAC
>NW_015548309.1:304631-306600 GCF_001515605.1 Sinocyclocheilus anshuiensis | reverse complement strand
AAATGCAGACATGGTTTTATGTTTACGCGTCGCGATGCAACGCAGCGCGTAAAAAGACAGTTTAAGGCATTATAATCCATAATTATGTCCCCACTGGATGCAACGAATGCCTCGTTTATAATGGGTTTTCATGTTTTTGAATCATCGCTCCGGCCTGACGGCATCATCACAATATGGTAAGAGAAATAACATTTCCGACTCACGCTTGAGGAATTCGGCCAATCACAACGCACTGGATAGCTGGCCAATCACAGCACACCTCGCTTTTTCAGACCGATGAGCTTTGTAAAAATCGACGCGTTTCAGAAAGGCGGGGCATAGAGGAGAAACAATAATGTACAGTATGCGGAAAATAATGTGTTTTTTTAACCTTAAACCTCATAAACACATTTCATTACACCAAACACACAAAATAATGTTCTTTTTAGCAGTATAATATGACCCCTTTAAATTATTAAACAGTTGGATAGGGTTTGTATTTGTCTGTAGTTGTAATTATAATTAATTTATAAAAAAAAAAAAAGTAGAAGTCTATGTCCTCATTTAGATAGCAGAAAATCTGTGTGTGTGCGTGTGTGTGCGTCACTGCCTTAATCCTCTGTTTTTGGCAAACTGTCATCAACACGTAGTCAACGCTGATCTTGCCATCCTTTTTTTTCTTGCTTTATTTGATTTACTTCATCTCTTGCTAAATATATTCTCCCTTGAACACAGATGGAAGAGACTGGTCTGTCTTAATATGCCTAAAGGGCTCTGAAAAAAGTTGCCTGCGAAAAATCAACTTCGCCCATCCACAGCACCGCCAAAGGGTAAGACCACCCACTCCCTATAGCCTATATCCAGCGCTCTTGAAGAGATTCCAGTTTATGATGCAATTTAATGCATAATAATTTAAAAAATATGGTGTATTATAGATATGACACTGAGAAGGAAAAGCAAAGAAACGCTAAGCGCTAATGCCAAATGCTTTTTGTTTGAAATGCATGTGAAATAAGATCTGTTCCAGAGATTCAAAGGGAATGTTTATAGAAACCAGGACGCAATAAAACATTCCAGCATCCTCAACTCCTCTGATCTCACGCTCTAAATGCAGAAAACCTGTCTATAAGAGCCTGAACCATTCTTGTATTTTACTTACAATTCATGTGAAACCTGTATTTAGTAATGCTCATATAATGATGAGATTTGCTTAAATATCCCAGCTGTTGTGAGTCTCCTGGGCCAGTTATAGTTCTGGACATGATCCAAGAACAACTGCTACTTACTGTCTCAGTTATTAAATCACTCTCGTTCATAAGCTGTTTGTCATCTCATGGGATCTTAAAGGGGTCATATGATGCGATTTCAAGTTTTCCTTTCTCTTTGGAGTGTTACAAGCTGATTGTGCATAGATAAGATCCCTGAAGTTGCAAAGACTAAAGTCTCAAAACCAAAGAGATATTCTTTATCAAAGTTAAGACCCTAAAACGGCTCGTTCTAACACGCCCCCACATATCTACCTCACTATGTGGAAATATTTGCATAATGCGCCCAAATGTGCACGCAAAGAAAGAAGGTGTGGTTTCAGTAACCGCAGTTAGTGCTGAAGCAGCCATGTCAGGGAGACGCTGTGTTTCTTGGCGAAAGCAAAAGCACTTTATTTGGCCTTCTGAAAGTAGATGCATTTAGGAATCTTTAAGATTACTTACAACAGAACAGCAAAGCATTTTATGGACGACCGTTTCGTGAAACTAGGAGAGGAGGTAATTCTGACTTTACTATGACAATCTGGCGCTTCTGAATCAGCAGCAACCTGGGAAAGTTATTCTGTAGCATAATAAATGCTCGACTATTAGACTTCATCACCACGCACAATGTACTGAGCAGAAGCCAAATCGGATTTTTACCAAATTACCGTACATCTGATCACATCTATACATTACATACTCTAATTGAAAAACATGTTAACCAAGATAAAGGTAAAATATAT
>NW_015548309.1:292109-303456 GCF_001515605.1 Sinocyclocheilus anshuiensis | reverse complement strand
GGGCTTGAACTGATGGTAAAACTAATGACATTATTTACTGTCTTTACATTTATTTTGAAAGATGAAGCTCGCGATTATGGTAAGGGGCATTACATTTCCGACGAGTGCTTGCGGTGTTCGGCCAATCACAATGCACTGGGTCAGCTGGCCAATCAGAGCAGACTGCGCTTGTCGGAAGGAGGGACTTTGTAGAAAACGAAGCGTTTGAGAGAGGTGGGGCATAGAGGACCTACAATAATGTACAGTATTTGAAAAATAATGTGTTTTTTGAACATTAAAGCATGTCAACATATTCTGTTACACCAAATACACAAAATAATGATCTTTAAAAAAACATCATATGACCCCTTTAAGGCATTACCGAAGGCTAACTGTTTTAAATGTTTTTAAACTATCCGTTATGGTGGTCTTGGTTAAACTCTGACCTCTGATCTCCAAATCTCCACACAGGTTAACATAATACCAGCCTTTGCAGGAGTGTTTCTGGACATGGGCGGAGTCTGCCGGTTTCTGACGGACAGCCAGTTGTCAGGTGAGCAGCAATGTTCTAAGCACTTCTTTAACACAGATACTGAGACAGTAATGTAATTTTGCAGCCACAACATTTTTTTTCATTTCAGTTTCGAATGACTTTGTTCCGTGGATAAAAAAAGGAGATGTTTTACAGAATGTTCACGCTGCTCTTTTCTGTACAATGAAAAAGCTTAATAAAATCACAATAGCCCATAGAATGTGCACTATATTTCAAGTATGTTGCAAGAAATTTACTTTTGTGCAAAAAATCGGATGGGATATTTCTCATAAAAATGAGGTTTCTGTCATCATTTATTCGCCTTCATGTGGTTCCAAACTTGTATGAATTTCTTTCATCTGTGGAACACAAAGGAAGATATTTTTTAACTGTTTTTGTCTTTATAATGAAAGTCAATGGGGTCCAAACAGTGTTATTGTAGTATTATTTATATTAATATTTTGAATTAGCTTTTATTTTTATCTTCTCAGTTTTCTTTATTTCAATTACCAAAAATGATTTTTAATAGTTTTAGTTTTAGTTAACAATAACAGCACTAGATCCAAAACAACCGCTTTGGACGCCACTGGATTTCATTAGATTAACAAAAACATTTCTTAAAAATTCCTTTTGTTAGAATCCTTTGTAATAAAGCATCGTTAAAAAAAGTCCAGTCTCAATTTACCTGACGTCTCCTACAATGCAGTGTGTGTCTGTGACGCACTTCTGTCAGGTGTGTATTTGAGTGTTTTAAGCTTGTCTCTGTAATTACTTATAAAGGTCAGTGTCAAGGGTGATATTTACCATGAGTAACTCTCTGCTGCAGGAATATTAAAAGGCAAGTGCACATCATAAATGCCATTTAATAACAGCCATAGTGAGTTATTGCTTCTTCAGAAAGTCGCTTTTTTCTTATATGTCAGAACGCTGCATTACAAAGCTCTTTGAACTTGATCATGCTTAATTTTACTGCTTTGAACCAATTATGATCATCACTTCTGAAAGACCTCAGAGGAGGAGGATAACAGTGCCTACTTTCTGTGACAATAATGACCGATTTTTCACCCGCTGCCCCTGCGGCATCAAGACCACCCAGCTTCAGAAAAGGAGGCTTTGTCTCCGACTCTGAAACAATATTGTCCTTCCTGTTGGCCTGACGCCCACAGAAACACAAACGATTGAGTCCTGGTGTTTGGGGTTTGGCTAGGCCAGGTTGTGTCCTCTTATAATGGTATCTGAAGGCAAGCGTACTGTAGAGTGCACAAATATACACATAACATGGACGGGTCAGTGACCAAGTTGAATGTAAACTCTGCATAGCTCACACACTTGGGTAGGGAGTCAGTGACCGGGACTTTGGCAGAAGCGTGGGTTACGGAGATCTTGATGTTTTTCCAAGTGTTTCATTGGGGTTTGAAATGGGGCCCAATGCTGGTGTGGCATGTGGTTTAACTGAACGAGGTTTGGAGATGTGTACTATAGACATGTTTGAGAGTATTAAGTATTGCTTGAGTTGTATGGTGTGGTGACATCCTTTCTCTGAGGCGGGAGAGACATATGTGTGTGTTTCTGATTAAATGGTGACTGGAATTGACTTCTGTTCGTCTTGAATTAAGTTATAATTGTAATCAGGTGATCCTAATCACAAATAGTGATCTGGGTCTAGCCATGGTAGCTACCTTGTGCAATGCCACAGAAATACAAACCCAGAGAATGACTAAATGTTATGTGACCCATCGTTTTTTGACTGCTTAAAGTTCAGCTTTGCCATCACAGGATTAAATTATATTTTAAGATATATTAAAGAAAACAGGTATTTAAATTGTAATAATCTTTCACAATATCGTTTTCACCATATTTTGATCAAATAAATGCAGCATTGGTGAGCATAAGAGACTTTTTTTTTTCAAAAACATTTAAAAATCAACCTTGTTTTAATCAAATTCTGAGGCAGAACTGCACAACTTGATGGCGAAATGTAGTCCCAGAATGAAAGTCATTCCAACATGGCAGACCAATCAAGAAAATTGTAAATTGCGAATAAACCTGAACTTTTTTGACCTAATATTTGTGTGTGCTGTGTATTTGTATGTTAAGATTAACATGCGGTTAGCTTAGCATCAAATTCTATTGAAATTATTTGTGATTAGTCTCTTGTGTGCTTCACATTTGTGTTGCAGAGTTATTGCCTATGTAGACTTATGAGGTTACATGGCTGTTACCTATGTAAACAGTTAGGAGTAAGGCAGCTCACTATGTTTTAGAACAGAGCTGCAGTTTACGTATCACAGAAGCAAAGCCTGCATGTGAGAAATGTGGCCAGACGCAATGATTTAATAACGTGGTATCTCTAGACACATGTCTGCAGGTCTTTGTGGAAAGAATTGAAGTAGCTTTGGCCTTCATGTCGATACATGTGCTGTGTGTCTTCCTCACAGAGGAAATCAGTGTGCCAGAACTCAGACTCTATCCACTTCTCCCGTCTGTTTTCCATCTCAGGAGTGACATTACCAATACGTCCTTCTGCCTGCGCTTTTTCCACATCTCCACAAGAGGGAACCCCAAATGCTGCTGAAGATGAGTGGTAAGTCATGTCACATCTGAAGGAAATGGCCAACCAAAAATGTTACAATGTCAATTTTCTTTTCAGCGTTATTGTGATTGTATCCTACAGGAGGCGGCCAATCACACTCAGCTATTCGGACATTCAGAGCATGAATGCCACCATAAACGTATACGTCTTGGTTACTTCGGCAACACCGCTGACCGCTTTTGTCCACCGCACAGCCTTGGTCAAACCCCACTTGGATAAAACTAGTTATGCCACCGAGGTAAGAAAGCATTCTCCTTGAAGTGAAAGCTGTAAAATGATTACAGTTAAAATAAAACAATATCTGCGTCTCAATACTCAAATGAGCTTAGAAATGATTATTAGGTGCCTTTTAGCTATTTCAATAAGCTTTATATTTTTAAATCAGATCAGATTTCAGTCTTAATATTGCAGTTCGGATCCCTGTGCTGCCGTTTACTGATGATAAAGGCTTGGCTAGGCATTGATTCCCCATGTGATGTTTATTAGGCCTCCAAGGCTGCCAAACACCGCTCTCATTGCAGTTTAACGCTCTCTCTCTCTGTGTGTGTGTGTGTAATGCCAGATTACTGAAGAGGCTTCAGTCAGAGTCCTGTAAACAGCTGGAGGGCACATTGAGATCTAATAAAACCCAGATCATGTTTACTGAGTTTCAAGAGTTGATAAAAGAGCCCTGACAAACAAGCAGATCACAATAAAGTCTTCATAAAAGTCTGCTCATTCCCCTCTGGTTCTTGGTGTGCGAGTATGATATAGAGCACTAGCCTATCTTATGCAAAACTTAGTGTTGGACCACTTGTGTGCAACAGTGTGTGTCCTTGTGACAAAACTTCCCTTTGGTGACATCCTCATTAGAAGTAAAAAAAAAAATAAAGCTGTATAATACAGCTAAATCTATATATGGGTCAAAGATAAGACATCCCGTTTTGGTGAACACATCAAATTAATTCACAAAAGTGATTTTATATACACAGAATGCATATATGTACAAATGAAACAACGTACTCATTCTGGCCTGCACTTACTAAAATATATAAAAGAATAAGTGATAATACTGAATTTTATTATATTTTAAATGATTAAAAACTTCTTGCTGACTAGTAGGTAAAACCTAGGCAAAGAAGGGAAAATATTTAAAATGACAATGAATTAGTATTTTAGGGCAGCACTGTGATTCTTAAATAGTATTTTAATGTCATCTAATGATTTTTGTTCTAAATATTCTTGACAAGATTTTTTGGTGCAAACTACTGTTACACTGAATGATATTTTTTCTGTAAATCATGGTAAAAATATATGTTAGTCATTATTTTTTGCTCAGAGAAAAATAAAACGGGGCACATTCTAATATATGAAAAATAAAGCTGCATTAAAATTTCATTGATGGTGTTTGAAAAGCCATTTTTTGTTTTTGAACCATATGTACAAATCAATTGAGGTTCATGATTTATTATCCGTTGACTGTAGTAATAGACTATTGTTCTTCTACTGCCCTCTAATGGCTGTGCTCTGTCATCACGCTTGGAAAGGTTTCTCTGTCAGGACTTAATGTGTTGATACTAGTATGTGTGCAAATCACTCATAAAGTTAATAAAATACATACTAATATTTTTAGTACTCACAAACATTCTTGAAATCAAACACTGAGATGTATTAAAGTTGCTATTAGCTACATAGGCCACACACTATGCAAAATTATTAACATGACATAAGCCGAATTGGTAAATTGACAGTTTTTGACTTCAAAATAATTGCGTTATAGGAGCTATATAAGTGTTTCACCCAGAAATTAACATTTTAAAATGAAGTTTTAAATGACCCTTTAACTGTCAACAAGTCTCAGTATGGTTTGTGTGGTTATCGAGTTAAAAAGGATAAATCTCTTGTCCATGTGGGAGAGTTTTTGTCTTAGTTGCTGTATCTGCAGCTGTAGAGGTATGAATGTCTGCCATTGTTAAATCAGTATTGATGAACAGTATTGCTGGTGTTGAAATTGCAGTGTTCTGCTTAATCTGTTTAGAGAGGCTGAATGATGAAGTAATGAGATCTCTGTTTGCCTCTCAGCTTTTAGTTTATGTACTGCGTCAGACTGATTTAGACTCCTCTCTTTCAGTTGCAGGTATTCTTTAGAGAAAGACTGGGTCCTGTTCTCTCTCATAAGGCCATTGAACACATGAATCACGTCATCAGTGACATCCTGAAAGCTGCTTTATTAACCACAAAGGACAGCAGCTCCTCGTCCAGGTCAAAAACACACAATTCAACCAGAAAATGTCCAAATTTTTAAAAGGATAAAAGAAAGTCCATTTTTAAAGAGTGTATTATACGAAGTTTTTAAACATATTTAAACCTGATGAAGTTTTGTGAAATTAAGAACTTTTTTTTTTTAAATTAAATTAAATTAATTAATATTTTTAAATTTTTAAAAAAAGCCATTATTATTATTATTATTATTATTAATTTTGGGGCGAATTGTAATTATATGGTATGCATGCGTTTTGATCAGTGAATTTGTCAAATTTAGTTTTTCTGTGTTGTTTCTTATAGGTGTCAGCTGTGTTTTCAGTTAATGACCTTCTCATTGCACTATAACTCTTCTCTTCATCCGGTAGTGGTGAAGGTAAGGATAAACACCCACTTTGAATTTTGTTTGATGAGGATAGATGTTGAAAAATTACACACAACTGTACAGTAGATGATCTCCCATGCAAGCTCTCAATTTGACCACTAGATGGCAGCATATTAATACACATTCACATTTATTATTTGTCTGCTCGCTTTCTGTCTCAGCTTCAGACTGATCTACACTTTGACGGAATGAAGGACCCTCACTTTGACGGACAGATAGCCAAAGAGTATATGCTGGAGGATGTGTTGAAACTGCTTTTCCCAGCATGCAGCAGCGAGGCTGTGGAGCCTAGTTTGCCATTTAGAACAAAGGAAGAGAACCAAAAGGTAAAACTCGCTTCAGTTTTTCCTGGTATTACCATATGCAAGTGAACTAATTAACACAATTTTTCATTAATTATTACTGTTATTATTTTTTTAAAGGACATAATGGAAGTATTTTTTTTCTTGAAAGGACGCATGCAAAAATTTTTCAGTTACTGAAGCTATTGTATAAATATGGAGAAATGTCAAATGACAAGTTTTAATGAGATAAAGTTTGTTTTCGGCTAGTCTGATCTTAACATGTTTGCCCCATGAAGCAACTTGCACCATGTAAAATAAAACAGCTTTTTTTTAGGACACTGATGTGACTGCTGTAATTTCATTTAATTTCTATTTCAATAGAAAACATGAGCAGATTTCATGAAACATGAGCAGAACAAATTTCATAAATCCATGCATGTTTCTTTCACTCTCATACAATATTTGTCTCCGTTAAGAAACCTGGAAAAAAAAAAAAGACCTACCGGGTGATTATTCTCTTTTAGTCATTATTATTATTATTATTATTATTATTAATAATAATAAAATAATGATAATAATACATTTTGATTTACAATCAAATGGATTGCTGTCAAATAAACATTTGCATTTTCCTGCAAAACGAAATGTCAGAATAGCATAATTTCAGATATTCTTGCATTTCTAAATGTGACTTTTTTCCTAAAGAAAACTTGATGTTAAAATGAAAATATAAATATATATTTATTTTTTACATTTAAATATTTTTATTTATTTATTTGTTTGTGGAGCCAGTGAAAATATAGACAATTCATTTCAGTCAACAAAAAAAAATTAAAAAAAAATTTTTTTTAAATGGTTTTATCGTTTCCCATACTTTACAAAGTCAATTTGTATTTTTGTTCCTTTTCATTTTTGTTGCTTTGTAAAATGCAGTCGTTTTTTCAAGTATATCAATAGTGTTCATTGTTGTGGTCTAATTATTTGAACTTGTCATGCAGTACAGTGACTGTGAAGGGCCAAACGCTCTGTGTCTGCCTCCAGATGAGATGCATTTATTGCAACAGTTTAATCAGCACCTCAAGAGACCAGGACCCTTTCAGCTGGTAAAGACACATTTTATGCACTTTGAAAGATACTCGTATTAGCTATAGCATATTGATGACTTCAAAGCTTATTAATATGGACTAACAGGCACAAGTGTAATTGAATTGGATTTAATGTAACATTAAATCAGACTTGTTTAAAGGCTATTTCCATGTAAAATTATCACATGATAAACCTGTATGTCCTTGTGCATTTTTGTCTGTTAAATAAATCGAGTGTGTGTGTGTGTGTTGGCAGCTCTACCCTACATGTCCTCTTCCTGACGATCCTCAGCATGATCTAATCCAGACAGAGTCCCTCAGCGCACAGGATTATGGATGGAGACCAGCTCTCATGGCCCTGCTCCAAGAGCTCAGCCTTTACTACACGAGAAAACATCAGATTGAAAGGTTACACACACACACACAAGCATATACTTACACGATACTTACACAACACGACATATTTGCAGATTCCCCAGATCATATCATCAAACCTTATTCTTTCTCCAGCGATGAAATGAGTTATGCTGCAGGCGTGCAAAAATTCTGGAGATAATATCATACAAATCATTATTTTATATTCAGTCATTCTTAATGGTGACCTGTTGATTTAAGCCTGTGGTGCTTTGGGTCACCTGCAGTCCAGTCAAAACATTTATTTTTACAGATTTTTTTTCCCCACCCACAATAACTCCCAAACCTCATGATGTCTTACTTTTATATATTTCTTTTGTTTTGTTTTTAATTTTCTCACTCTTACACACTATCTGTCCAATAGTAATACATTTGGAACTATTTACAGTCAAATAAACATTTGCATTTCCCTGCAAAAGTATAGACATAACATAATTTAAGATATTCTTGCATTTAAAAATACTTTTACCTCTTCTAAAGGCCACTTCATGTTAAATAAAAATATAAATATATTTTTTGCCACATTTTAGCAACTTTTTTTCGTTTTGTTTTGTGGAGCCAGTATAAATATAGACAAGGCAAGTACAAATCTGTACAAAAAAAACCTTGAGCCATATTGATGTTATCTGTGATGATTGGGTTTGTGTGCTGGATGGTGGGAAGTAAATTGTCTGCATCTGTCTGGCTGGATGGGAATCCAAACCGGGACACAACTCTGTTCCATGATGATATAACGGTCTTTGAGCATCTTACTTCATTGATTGATTGTCTTTCAAACAAATTAAGATGCTTTTTCAAGCCAGCACTGATTGTTTTTATATGTTAAAAAGAGGAGGGAAAGCCATAAAAGGCTCGCTTTTGTTATTCCTGGAAAAAAATCTACTAACGTCCCATGCTTCCAATCACCTGCGTTTAACAGACCATTATAGAGCACTTGCTGAGTTTCCTACTAAAAATGACTGTGTTTTCTATAATTCCAACAGCTTGGATGACCCAAAGAGCCCAGAGGCTTCAGACCCGCTGTCAAGAAAAGGCAAGTAGCATGTGGTAACATATTAGCCTGACTATGTGAATTACAAATACACATTTGATTTGTTTTTATAAAACACCAACTGGTTTTACTTAATATGAAAATTCTAATCAACTATTAAATGTGCCTTACTCCTATTTTCAAGGGAGATGTGTTGATCCCCACCTGAGGCAGTTGTACACAGACCCTCCGATGGTGCTGATGCCAGTGTTTAATGCATGGGAGAAGGAATATCGAGCTGAGGTTCCG
Organism: Sinocyclocheilus anshuiensis; assembly: GCF_001515605.1. Classification (NCBI taxonomy): domain Eukaryota; kingdom Metazoa; phylum Chordata; class Actinopteri; order Cypriniformes; family Cyprinidae; genus Sinocyclocheilus; species Sinocyclocheilus anshuiensis. Next base: position 294,664 of record NW_015548309.1, on the reverse strand, counting down.
TTTGATGTGATAACCATTCGTATCCGGCCAGAACCAGTCAGCCCTCATTGCCACATTCACCTGGATGAACATCTTGGGCCCAGGTAAACCAAGCACAAAGGGCATAACCACAAACTCAGCTGCTACATTGTAGAATTAAATACTGTGGCATTAAAATTTAGCATTACAGATTAAGTTTTGTGGTCAAAAACATGAAAACTTCACTGTATGGGCTATGCAACAGTGTTGTAAAACACAGCAGCTTGAGCTGGGAAACAATGAACAAAGGCTCTGCGGTACGGTAGTGCCGTCGCTGCCTTTTTCTTGGTAATCAGATCTGGCTTCTTATGTGTCAGCTCAAGCTCACTTCACCATTTGATTGATTTATCAGATTCATTTATGAATTTACTTTCCCATGCCTGGCGAGTCACACGCATACATTTAAAATCCCTGATTACTGCCTATTAGACTCTCTTACAGCCTGTAATCTTTAATACTCACAGAAGGGAAAAAAAGCTTTTACATATTTAAAGCTGATCCTGACCCAAGATTATAACAGGAGGCTGAAGTATTGGGCATTTATTTGGTGTTTAATAAAGAAATTTTATGATAAAAAAAAAAAAAAAAGAGTAGCCAACAAATAACATGGCCATGAAAAATAAATTATTGTTAGTGAGAGATTAAATTAAATGATTAAAATTACACTAAATTATTAGTGAGAGAATATACTAAGTAAAATTAGGTAAAATTAATAATGTAAATGTTAATAATGGTAGATAGATAGATAGATAGATAGATAGATAGATATTATTCAATTACAAAATTATAAAAATTTAATTATTCTGCATGCAGGTTTTTTTTCAATCAACTTATGAATTGTTTTGACATCTAAAATAAATGGTTTTATTCGAGAACAAATATATTAATTGTAATAATTATTTCATACAATTATTTATTTACAAAGAGAGAGAGAATACTATTTTCAACAAGATTTTAGGTAAAATTAATAATGTATGTGTTAGTCATATTAGATAGATAGATGGATGCATGGATGGATGAAGGGGTAGATAGATAGATAATATTGTTTAAAATACTTAAATTGTACAGTAATTCAATTATTCTGCATTCAGTTTTTTTTTGCCTAATGTTTTGTCAGGCAACTTGTAAAATGTCTCAAATAAATGATTTTATTCCAAACAAAATATTTGAATTATGATTATTTCATAAAATTATAATTTTGTACTGTACAAATCTATGAAATATTATAAAATATTGAATTATTTAAAATGACTGAATCAACCTGACTTCATTAGATTATACCATAAAAATAATGGTTTAGATCACATAAATAACAACTTTATATAACAACTGCAAGTGTTCATTTGTTAATATTTCTACACATAGAAAGCAAAGGGTTGACTGATCTGTCTGCGAGCAGTCTGGGCTGTCTCCTTTCTCAAGGTTTTGTGAAAGCACAGCCTTATTTGTCCACGAGTGAGGGGTCACCTGTTGACTGGGCAGTTTTAATCCACAGTAATCCTCCTCTCCTGTCATGATATCAGTAAGCCCAAAAGCAAAGGGAATGTGTGTGTGTGTTTGTGAAAGCGAGAGTGTGTGTGCATATGTGATAAAGTACAATGAGTTTCTCAGAACTCTTCTCTGTTTCCTTCAGGATGGCAAACTACCCGGTTGGCCTGGGCAACAGCAGAATCAACATTCTGGTGATGGACGAATCAGAGGCTGAACCCGTCGTCATGACGATATACACTCTGCACATATACCGCGAAAGCAGGCCCAGTCTGCCAATGTTTGATGAGTATGTGATGTGCAGCTTCATGCAGGTACGCAGGACAAACACACACACTCTCACCAGCTCCTCCCCTAAACACTAACACACACATCTGTCTAAAAGGAATTTGTCGGCCAGTTTATGAAGTTTGTTACATTCCTAGGTTATTTTAAGCGCTGGAGATTCTTATAGTCCACAAGAGGAGGTGCGGATCTCATATTTTTCATTTCATTTTTAATGCAGTAAAGTCTTTAGAACTGATTCTGGACCATTCCGGCACTTTCTTTCTCATGGATGTTCAGGTTTCAGTGCCTGTTCAGTACCAGTTAACTGATAGCGCTGATCGTCATAAGGGTCAATTTTTTGAAATTGAGATTTATACATCATCTGAAAGCTGAATAAATAAGCTTTCCATTGATGTATGGTTTGTTAGGATTGGATAATAATGGCTGAGATACAACTATTTGAAAATCTGGAATCTGGGGGTGCAAAAAAAATCAAAATACTGAGAAAATCGCCTTTAAAGTTGTCCAAATTAAGTTCTTAGCAATGCATATTACTAATCAAAAATTAAGTTTTGATATATTTACAGAAGGAAATTTACAAAATATCTTCATGGAACATGATCTTTACTTAATATCCTAATGATTTTTGGCATAAAAGAAAATCGATAATTTTGACCCATACAATGTGTTTTTGGCTAGTGCTAAAAATATACCCCAGCGACTTAAGATTGGTTTTGTGGTCCAGGGTCACATATATATTTTGCCTGATTTTCTTTTTAACG
>NW_015548309.1:289034-291832 GCF_001515605.1 Sinocyclocheilus anshuiensis | reverse complement strand
TTTTTTTTTTTTTCTGGCTGTTGTCAGTATTTTCTGATTTAAGGAGTGATAAAAAGAGATCCCCTCTGTAAAAACCTTTGAGTCTAATATGTCAACAAAATGAAACAAGAATTTTGAACCTGGCTTCATCCAATGTTAAGTTTTTTTTGTTTTGTTTTTCCAAAAATTTATGCAAATCAGCACATATTTAATTAGATAACGCCTCATTTGCATATTTAAACATATCATTTTGAAAAACTGCGTGCACATTTATTATATACAGAACGTTATCATCCGTTGGTGTGGACGCTACTATACAATCTCACAAAAAAAGGTACAAAAGCTGTCACTGGAGTGGTACCTTTTGTACCTTTTAGGTACTAATATGTACACTCATATGTCCCTTTAAGATACCAATATAGAAAGGTACCACCCCAGTGACAGCATTTGTACCTTTATTTTTGAGAGCGTAGTTATTGTTATAATTATCTTTATAGTTACCATTCTTGGTGCGGATGGGCCTTAACACTGTTTTTGCTACTGAATTAGGCATGATTTAAATATTCCACAGTTTATTCCAATTTTCTTTCACTACTTCCTAATGGTTACATTGTATTTCATGCTTAACTGAATCAAAGTGATGCAGCAGAATGGCGAAAAGCAGAATGAGAGGAAATGAGAGAGTGACAGTGTTCGTGACTTCTAGCTAACGCCAGTTCGTAATGAAAGTGTTTTATGGCTGTGTATCTCCAGTTATGATGTGCTGATGACAGCATCTTCCCCAGGGAGTCATGTTTGGTTGGAGCTTCAGAGAGCATCAACCACTTTCTGTCTCAAGCCAAGCGTCGTAAATAAGTTAGGTGTGAGAGTTACTGGACTGTTTTCTATAAAGATTCAGAACTTCAAAACCTACCAAGTGTTGGGCTGTGAGTATTCTTAATAAGTTAATCCCATTCACTAGCTGTATTTTTGTAAAATGAACATAGGGAATGAAACAAATTGCTCCATTTATTCTCAGTTGTTCAGTTCTTTTCTGTGGGACGGTTGAACACTGGAGACAAGACAAATATTAATGTCAGGTGTAAACAGCTAGAGATTTGATTGTATGTTTGGAAGTTATCAGTCAGACCAACTGATGAGACTGTGGCCTGTGTTGAAGGACTCATTTTGGTCTTCAGTCTTCAATGTGTTTGAGGATTGAGATTGAGAACCGATCCTTCCTTACATACAACATTCCTTCATTTATCCCTTGATCCCTGGAGAGGAGAATGGGCTGGAAATCAAGCATTTGATCACGTTTCCCTTTTTCGCCACAAAGAACCTTTTGTGAAACAGAAAGGTTCTTCAGGTGTTAAAGGTTCTTTATGGAACCTTTTAGACAAAAAGGTTCTTCTAAGGCATCGTGAAGCACCTTTATTTTTAAGAGTGTAGATTAGCATATGTGATTGGATCAGACTCAGTAAAGGACATTTCACTCAAAAAATGAAAATAATTTACGTACCCTGAAGTATTTCAAACCAAAAACACAAAAAAGGCTCTTTTTTTTTTTGTCCATGCAATGAAAGTCAATGGGGTCCAATGTTGTTTGACTTCAAGATATATTTTTTGTGTGTGTTCTGCAGAAGAAAGAGAAACATAGCACATTTATTTATTTATTTTTATATCTGTAGTTAAATTCCGGACCCTATCTTCCACAAATCTATCGTACACTCTTACCATTTTTTATTACTGTTAAGAACATTTTAATAATCCAAATAACCCTTTTTCACTATAAAGAACCTTTTGTGCAATCGAAAGTGACGTGACATGTAGCCAAGTATGGTATCCCATACTCTGAATTTGTGCTCTGCATTTAACCCATCCAAGTGTACACACACAGCAGTGAGTAGTGAACACACACACACACACACACACACACACATACCGTGAACCCACACCCGGAGCAGTGGGCAGTCATGTGAAGGTTCCATGGATGTTAAAGGTGCTTAATGGAACCATCAATTCCAATAAATAGCATTTATTTTTAAGAGTGTATGGCTTCAGAAGATTTGAAATAGTCCACCTTTATGATAGATTTGTGGTGTTTTTGCATCTATATTTGAAGCCTTAAAGCTTCTAAAGATCTATTCCTTAAAATATATACCTCAGCTGTTCTGGGATGGTGGATTGCTACTTCATTCTCTCCATTCTGAAGCAGTTAAAGTGAGTTTGTCTGTCTCTTGTTCTTTCTATGGCTATTGAGCGCCTTCGCCTGGTGTTGTCGTTAGTCAACTGACCCCTGGTTCCTAAAGCCCTCTCCAGCAGAGAAGTGTACCGCAGCATGTTTGGCACATTGGTGTGTGTATGGAGTCTTCTGGATTTATGGAATATGGGGTCAGTAATTAGGAGAAGGGACATATTCTGTGTCACCCTAGCATTGTAAATATATAGAAGAGGTCTTTTTAAAATAGTGTGACCTTTTCGGTGCTGTATGCCTTATAAAACCAATGAAGTGCTAAAGATGTAATGGTCTGTTAGGATTATGTTGGGATTTTTTTCTGTAGGGAAACTGGCATGAGTTGGACAATCTGATGATTTGTCTGACCTCAACCAAAGGACGAAGAGAAACCCAGTAGAATGTTTGAAAGTTGTTTATTCAGTGCAACTTATAACATCCAAGTGAAAGATAAAACACCAACATGTCAGAAAAAAATTAATAAATAAAAAACCAGAATGACTGAGTTGGAAAAAGGATCACCCCCTCCTAAAAAATGACTTGTAAACTCAATCAGGTGTAGCTAATCACCTTCTCAATGGCACACAAAGCCATTTGACTTTCA